>NW_011959959.1:0-1911 GCF_000949405.1 Vollenhovia emeryi | reverse complement strand
GAACTTGGACCAAGTCCTAGCATCGTGGACACAGGCCTTAAGAACTGTGTCCAGGTTCTAGTTCCAAGAAATGTGCAACCAATCAACCTGTAACTTTTATGGAAAAGCTGCAAGTTGATTGGCTACGCATTTCTTGGAACTAGAACTTGGGCACAAGGCTTAAGGCCTGTGTCCACGATGCTTGAACTCGGTCCAAGTTCTAGTTCCGGGAAACGTGTGGCCAATTAACGTGTAGCTTTTATGGAATAGCCGCAAGTTGATTGGCCACACGTCTCTCGAAACTAGAACTTGAACAAAGTTCTAGCATTGTGGACACAGGCCTTAAGACCATGTCAAATAAAGGCCCAAACACAATGCCAGGCAACAGGCAACAGGAACAGGGAATAGAATTTCTGACGCGTTGGATCGGCTGAAATAAAATTTCCGACGAATCTAACGCGTTAAAAACTCTATTGTGCGATAGGCTCAATACTCGCTGCACCTTTCCTTCTCTCCGATATTTAAAGCCTCTACAATGTGCTTTCTGCATCTAGAAACATTCAGTTTTACGTAAACGAATAAACACGCTTAACAAACCTGTCGACAATTTACGATTGTACAATGTATAATGCACAATTTATCAACTTGCCCAAATTTTGTAAGCGTATTTTATTGGCTACGAAATACAATGTTTCTAGACGCAAAGGACACGTTGTAGATTAGCCTTAAAGCCCATCACACAATGCCAGGCAACAGGAACAGGGAATAGAATTTTTAACGCGTTGGATTGGTTGGAAGAAAATTTCCGACGAATCCAACGCGTCAGACATTCTATTTCCTGTTCCTGTTGCCTGGCATTGTATAATAGACTTAAAGGCCACCGCGCACAAAACTGCATAGCTGCATATGCTATGCACAAGACCGTCTAGACCAATAAGCATGCTATGTAAATCAATATGGCCGACTCAATGCTCGATGTCGATTGGTTCAAACGGTTCTCATGCTGCGCGCATGCAGCTATGCGACTTCGTGTGCAACGGCCCTAAAGGCTTGTTTTCTGTTCCTACACTAGTGAACCAGTGCAATAAATTAGAGTAGACCGAGCGTATTTTTTTCTCACTCTGGGTTTGTTTTCTGTTTCTGCACTGGTGAACTAGTGCAGTAAGCTAGAATGAGAAAAAATATGCTTGTCTTACTCCAATTTATTGCACTAGTTCACTAGTGTAGGAACAGAAAACAAGCCTTAGCTCACCGCACTGGTTCACCAGTGCAGCAACAGAGAATCGAGCCTATCGATACGCGTCGATCTCACGTTCAGCGGTGCAGAAAGTGCAGTACAGCGGTAAGAAACAAATCCGAGCGTTATTTTTAGCCGCGCATTCTAGTATTCCGCACTCGGAAGATTCGTTTCAACGACGAGGGGTAGGGGGGGGGAGGAAAAGGAATGGCAAAAAGGGGGGAGGAGGGGGGCAAAAGAAAAGCCGAGAAAAGGTGCGCGCGGCTTACGAGGAACTGACCACGCATACATTCCGGCTGTTACCATGGCGAGCTCGCGCGCCAGGGCAAACATTTCGAAATCGGGCCTGAAATGCGCGCAGCGGCGCGCGCAGGCGCACGTCGGTCGGCGACGTAGCGCGAGAAAGATAATAGCGTACTACGCGGTGGAGGCGGAGAACGAGAGGAAAAGGGAGAAAGAGCGCCAGGCGTAGAGAAGCGCGACGCGTGGAATGACGGGGGGGGAAAAACTCGGCGCGTTGCATCGCGCGGCGATGGACGGCGGAGGAGAAGGGCGCGGGAGGAAGCGAGCGGCGCGAGGGAGGGGGCACGTTGGAGACAGCAATGGCCGCTCCCGCGCGTATAAACATGTAGGATGACAGACCGCGGCGATTTCGCGGGCCCGTCGGGGCCGGGCGGGCGCGCGGCGGGCGCGAG
>NW_011959958.1:0-1911 GCF_000949405.1 Vollenhovia emeryi | reverse complement strand
GATTCCCGCGAAGGCGTGTTGGCACAGGGCTCGAGTATCTTCATCGAATTCTATTAGTTGCTGATGCCTGACTCCTAGGGCTTTTACTTCGAGGTCCATCGTTATTTTCCATTCGGCCTCGGTTTCTTGCAGTGTGCCTAGTTTTTCGTAATATAGTCCCGGTTCGTGGTCGAATCGGTGGATTTCCCACGGCTTTTTCTCGGCTCTTGTGCTGAGTAGCAGCAATGCCAGTCCCATCCTGCAAGACAGGGGTTTAATGTTACTTTCTTTGAAGTCCCTGTCGCTTTTTAGTTGTAGGTGTGCGGGGGTTTTCTCGCTACCTGTTATCTCGGGTCTGCTGCGTCAGGAGTTTCAATATCTTATTCCTTTAATTATGCTACCTGTGCTTCGCTCGCCGTGAGCTTCAGTCCCGCTTTGCCTTTCGGGTGAATATGTCTTCGCAACGTGCACCTTGCTGCATGGGGTTCGCGGCGTGCCGGCGATGCCGCCGGTTATTCCAACCTACCTATTGTTCGGCGTGTCGCGGCAATTGTCGCGACATCGGTTGCCTCGAAATAGCTATTGCTGAGGGTCCGGTGCCCGATCTTGTGGGTGGATCATCTGCTGATTCATCTCGGGGTTCTTCGTCGTCTGGAGGGTCGCCTTCTCCTCCCGCTTACGACCCACCCCCTAGTTACTCGGAGGCGATGGAGTATCGCGAGGGCTCTTTGTGGATTTCCCTCCACGTCGCCTCGGGGGCCCGATGGGTCTATTTTCAGTGAGGTAAGTGTCCTCTTGTTTTCTTGCCTACTGTTCCTTTTACATTCACTTTTCGTCAGATTGATTTCCTGTCTTGTTTACAGGCGTTGGCTCTTCGGCCTGGTGTGGCTGTGACGGCGGGGCGTCTCACTCTCTGGTCTTCTTTCTGGGCTCATCGCCGATTCCTTTTTTTTTATGCCCGCATACATCTACTTTTGTCCCCATATTTTTATTTTGATCCATTTATACATACTTATACATATACTTATGTACCTCGTCATACTTATACTGATATACATTTATAGTTGACTTTTTCTTGGGTTCTTTTATACGCGCCTTTTTATTTTCGTAATTATATTTAACTTTTGCTTGAACTGTTTCTATTTTATTTATTTATCCTCTCTTCTATCTTTTCTTCCTGTCCCTTCCCCCCTTGTTTGTCGTTCTGTTGCGACTAATAATCTACAAAGGGTTTTAGGCGGTTTATGTGCACTCGTAGGCTTCGTCGTCCCTTTTTTATAGTATAGTTTACTTCCGAGTGCTTCTCCGTAATGATGTACGGACCTATCCATTGCGCATCTAATTTTTTCGAGCGTCCTCTCCTTACGGTTTCGTCGTGTAGGAGTACTCTTTCCCCTACGTTAAACTTTGCCGTTTTAGTTCGTTTATCATATTGAGCTTTTGCTTTTTCTTTCTCGATTATTACTCGTTCCTTCGCCGCCTGTTGCGTTGCTCGCATTCTCTCGCGTAATTCTTGCGCGTAGTCGTCGTATGAGTATGTCGGTCGCGGCGGTTGCGTCAGGGCCGTAGGTAGAGTCGCTTGGTGCCCGTATATCAGTTCGTGTGGCGTGTACCCTGTTGCGCTATGTGGCGTCGTGTTATATGTAAACATTGCGTACGGGATCCATTCATCCCAATCACTTTGATCCTCATCTATGTAGTGTCGCAGGTACTCTGCAATAGTACGATGCGATCTTTCCAGAGCTCCATTGCTTTCAGGGTGGTAAGCCGTCGTCTGGATCTTTTTTATTTTTAATAGTTTACACGTACTCTTGAATACGTTGCTTAAGAAATTGGTACCTTGATCGGTCAGTACCTTTTCGGGTATGCCGTGTTCTAAAATTATTCTCGTTACGAACATTTTTGCGACCGTGACTGCTTCCTGATTTGGTG
>NW_011959956.1:0-1911 GCF_000949405.1 Vollenhovia emeryi | reverse complement strand
CCCGCATGCGTCGCGCATCGCCTGTGCATCCTCAGCTGTACCCCCTTTCCTCCCCTCTTTCTTCATATCCTCTCCTACCTCCTTTCCTTCCGTTTTATCCGCTTCTACCGGTCTCTCAATACTCTTTCTTACCTTCTGTCTTTCCAGCACCCTTGCTTCTGTTTCCTCTTCCTTCCCTTTCGATCTCTCGACTTCTCCAACCAATTGCCTTCGTTCCCGTCCGTCGATCTCTTCCTCTCGCCACCATCACTCCCCTCCACTGCTTCTATCGATCTCTTGAACCTCCCGTCCAATCCTCTTCCTTCTCTGTATCGATTTCTCGATCTCCTCCATTCTTTCCTACCACTTCTGTCTTCCTCGCTCCAGACTCAGAGATGCAAACTTTGGGGCCAAGCACCATTAAAGTGTTACATTCGGTGCTCACACACCACTGAAATATATTATACTAACTGGAACGGGCGCTAGAGCCGAGTCGTGCGTCCAAAGAGAGAGAGCATCGTCGAGTGGCGTCTGTCATTGTCTAGTTTATAGGGTGGTCGAGAGTGGGGACGGAAAGGTACAGTCCCTACTCTCGACCACCCTATAAACCAGACAATGACAGACGCTACTCGACAATGCTCTCTCTCTCTGGACGCACGACTCGGCTTCACGTGAAAAGTCGCAAATCCATATGGAATCGTATATGTACTACAAAGCACAAGCTTAGATGAGAGGACAGATATAAGATTTAGAGTCCATCATTTTTCTCGAAAACTATCACTCGTAGAGTAAAAATGAATAGGACATAAAATATATACTTTAAAGAGATCTACAACTTTTGTTTAAAACATTTTTCAAAATTTTAATATTTGTGTCTGAAAATTACATACAATTGGTCGACATTGTTTTTTTAATAACTTTTTAACAAACAACGAGCGACGGCTAAAACCTTCTGAGCGTTACTCAGGAGGGTAACCTTGACAACATATGTCAAGGTAAAGGTCATCGAAGCTGACTCCCCTATAGTGAACATTTACCACTTTTACTTTTGTACAATTATTTTGGATAATTTTTCTTTTAAAAAAATACATACTATTTTCTTTCTATATATTAATATATGGATTAATTTATGGATAATTAATTTACGGATAATTTATTGCCTGTTTTGTAATCCTTATATTATTAATATGAGGATTACAAAACAGTTTCCGAACTTAAAACTTAGCATTTTTTAACTTGACCTCCGATTACTTGTTAATATTTCATAATATATTTGAAATGTAAAAATTTTTGAATTACTTACTTTCTTCACCTCTCTCTCTCTCTCTCTCTCTCTCTCTCTCTCTCTCTCTCTCTCTCTCTCTCTCTCTCTCTCTCTCTCTCACAATTTATTCTTTAATTTTGTAATGTCTATTCGTCCTTATAAGTATGCGCTAAATTGGTAGATATGAATGATATTTCAACATTTTTTATTTAAAATAGATAATTATTTCCATGTTTCCGAATAAAGTAGGTTTAATTGCTTTGGGTACCTATTATAAAATTGTTCGGAAAGATTTTCGATAGAAATAATTTTATTTTTCCCTAGACTTTCTCAAGATTTATGAATTTGAAAACACAACTTTAACATCATCGAATTATCAATAGCAACGATAAAACAAAATACGTTACTCTATGTACATAGTAACGTGTATCTTCTTAAACGTACAGGAGGTTCGAAGAGGTAAGCTAAATTATTGATATATTTTTAATAATTATTTTATATATTATTCATTATAGGTTTAGTAATTATTACATTACATAATTATATACAGGTATAGTAATTATAACATTACGTAATTATTTTTTATATTTCAACTTATAATTTAAAAAATTTTGCTCGATATTGATATTGCTCTCTTATAAAATCTTTGCAATTCGACTTCCATTTTG
>NW_011959955.1:0-1910 GCF_000949405.1 Vollenhovia emeryi | reverse complement strand
GAATTTTGGAAATTGCTTAGTGCAGAATGTTTATTCCCATACAAAGCTTTCTCTATGAGTAAGCCATATTCAAGTTTTTCATTCTCCTCCTCCTTGCATACGTTTCCGGCTTCCTCATAGAGAAAGCTTTGTATGGGAATAAACATTCTGCACTAAGCAATTTCCAAAATTCACCTCTACTCACAAACCCTCTTCTATTATGTTGCCCAAATTTACAATAATCACCTGCCCTCTTCATTACGAATTACTTTCTAAATTTCCAAATTTCATTTTTTCAAGTTATAATTGGCATTGTCCATTCTTTTAATTTGCACATTATCTGACAAAGCTTCCTCTACGAGGAAGCCAAATTTGATTACACAACCTGCCATAATGCTAATGCCTCCAAATTTCCCATTTGCACCTTTAAAATTAAAAAACAAACTCGGCCACATGATGAGGAAGCAATGTGCAAATTTCCAATTTGCACCCTTATTTAAAATAGGTATTTGTCATCTCCATGAAATTTTTAAATGACAACTCACTTTTTCAAAGCATATTTTTATTGGAACCTCTATGATAATGCATTTTCCAAATTTCAAAATTCCGTTTCAATGAATTTCTATTAACTTTATCAAATAACAAATATTTATTATTTTATAATTGTTTTAATAACGATATTGGTCTATGTTTAACATTATCATGTTTGACGCATTCTTTTTTTTTTGGAATATTAAATTGTATTTCTTTAATTCTTGTATGGTCATCATTAGTGCAATATTAGAAGTATTTTTCTGCTTATTCAAATTATGTAGGTTAATATATTTTTGGTCTTACTTATTATTTACAGTTTACACAATATTTTTGTTCTTCTCTTATTCTTTAAAATTCAATTCATTATCAGTTTGATATATTTTCATAAAAAATATCCATTAACCCTTATATCCTACATTAACCCTTATTCTTCCGGGAAAGGCATTAATAATTTCTGATTAATTATTTCAAGACAATGCCGTTGCATTTTTGGCATATCTCTCGAATATCTTTTATTAGAAGGATTTTCCCCTAATGCAATTGTTACTGCAAATGCTGCTGCAAATATCCCACATGAATTTAGGTCTGGTTGTTTCGTAACTTTTTCATATATTATTTTTGTTTTGGTAAAATTTGGATATCTTTTTTTAATATACTCCTGTTCCAAGAAAGTAAGACTGCCATATGAGTTTATGTTAAAATACAAACTATCATATATATGAAGTTTTACTCCATCATAATAAATACAGTGCCAGTGATTATTGCATTCACTACCTCCAACAATCTGAACATCCGTAACAAAAATCGGTTCTACCCAATGTAAAGCCATAATAAAAAGTACATCTACTCGATTAAATGTAGTGTTATTTTCAATTATCTTCATTATTTCATTTAAAGGTCTATCATCTAACCATGAATTTTCTTCAATACATTTTCTTCTAAAGTTTGTGGCGGTGAATTAATCTCCTTATTTGCTATATTTATTGTTCTTTTTCGACAATATGACTTAACAACCTTTTGGTTATACTTTTTTTTGTTTCATTTTTTGAAAAAGGTATTACATTTTTAAAGTCAATTTTATTCAATAGTTTTTCATGGTTGTATCCATTATCCTTATCTAATATTACGTATTTTTTCTTCTCTATCTGAAATGACATGTTATTATTTCCAGAACATACGTTAATTGATTGGTCTATGAACTTAGTTTTGTCTTTTTCCGATAAAATTATTTTTTCAAATTTTTCAGTAATCATTAGCTTTGAGAATGCATGTTCTCCTCGAATAATCCAATGTAAATTGGTTTATGATCTGAAAAATATGTTTCGTACACTCCAGCAGTATAATTCAATATTCCTTCCGATATGAATATTACATCTATCTGCGTGTTGAACTTACAA
>NW_011959954.1:0-1910 GCF_000949405.1 Vollenhovia emeryi | reverse complement strand
TTGCAGGACATATTAATAAAAATAATAAAGTTGTACTTACACCTCTTTCTGCCTATAAACCAGCATCCATTAATTATGCAGATAATATTGATAATAGCGAGGAAATGGATGGTAGGTCTACTTTTCTTTATTATATAATGATTTATTTACCTGCAACAAACATAAAATTATATTAATTAAAACATTTTTACATATTAAAATTAATGTGGAAAAAGTTATTAAATACGGTACACTATAAATCGGTTCGGGTTATAATAACAGTCTGATTTAATTAATTCAATGTACTGCATATATTCCAAAAGCAACAATTATAGTAAATAAGATTTGTTTAAGTTTAATGCTTTTCATCAAATAAAATTAATATCTTTAATTAAATACAATATACACTATATTTCAGATTCTGTAAACAAACATACCAATTGTGTGTCAAAAACTCCTCTTATAATAGCATCAGGCAGTGCTGTAACAAATATTTTTAATGATGAAGTAAATGGTAAATACAATTTCAATTTTTATATTGAATATTGACATTAACATGATTCTGTTTAATTAAAAATGTATTAATAAACTAATTGTTTTGATATTTTTCTATTTAGATATTGATGATTCAGACGATAATATAATACAACATATTCTAGTGCAAAATGATGTAAGTCCAGTACAAAATGATACAAATTCAGTGCAAAATGTACAAGATAATATCAACAATATTGTTATACCTGATGAAAAATGGTCTAATTTTTGTGGTATGTATTTTATGTGTGTGTTTGTGTTTCAAAAAGTGTAATATAATCAGCAAAGCGCTTATTAAGTGCTGACTTCTGCTGAACGCAGTCATTAAGCCTTGTGTCCACAATACTAGAAATCGGTCCGAGATCTCGATCCGAGAAATGTGTAGCCAACCAAGTTGCATCTTTTACGGAAAAGCTGCAAGTTGATTGGCTCTATATTTATCGAAACTAGAACTTGGACACAGTTTTCGGATCGTGAACACAAGGCTTTAGATTTACATTGATACGTGACATAGGCTGTGATCAACCTGCTGCTACCACGGTCTTACAAAGACCATGGCTGCTTCAAATACTCTGAAGTATTCTTCTTCTCATTTTTCTAAATAAAGATAGAAGAAGAAGAGAAAGGCTGATGGCAGACAACTATCCGTAAGCGCTTAAGACTGACATAGTCTTAAGCGCTTACGGATAGTTGTCTGCCATCAGCCAAACGCTTCGAAGCATTTGTAGTGGCAGCTTGACTGCAGCCATAAACTGTACATAAATGTATTTTCTCAGCGGGAGAAAATAAACGCAGGAATAAACTAAATAAGGCTGATGGCAGACAACTATCCGTAAGCGCTTACGGAACTGACGTAGCCGTAGACTTAGGGTAAACGTAAGTCCTTAAGCGCTTACGGATAGTTGTCTGCCATCAGCCTTAGAGTTCTTCACTACCTATTCTAACTTAGTTCTTCATAACCTAATTCTTCAGAATTAATATTTTATGTTTTCTATCTTATACAGAAGAAAATCGTACAATGTTTAAATTAGCATTGAAAAAATTAGATACAATTATCAATATACTTACAAATTCGGATACACCATCAGTCACAATGCAAAATGAAACGCAGTTATTGCCCGATTTTCCACTCTCAACAATAGAGTATTTTAAAACATTTGAAGCGGATCTCCAAACGGATAAGGAAATCCGAAAACAGTTTGTAAGTGTCTACACATTTTCTTCTTTACACTTTAAAGATTAACTATCAAATATAATTAATATATCACTAATTGTCTTCTTCTTCTCCCACATGAATATGGCACTCGATCTCATTTCAAACTTTACTGTATTCCTTTGTGCCATGTGGCAAGTGTTTTCGCGTCTTGTTTGCAAGATCCAGGGCCACTTTCAACAAT
>NW_011959953.1:0-1910 GCF_000949405.1 Vollenhovia emeryi | reverse complement strand
GGAGAGGGAGAGGGAGAGGGAGAGAGAGAGAGGGAGAGGGAGAGAGAGAGAGAGAGGGAGAGGGAGAGAGAGAGGGAGAGAGGGAGGGGTATAGGATTTTAGGAAAGAATCAATGATACAATGTATATACGATAACAATAATAACGTTAATCTTTCAGATACTGACAATGGTTGCAGTAACAGTATTACAAATATAGTATTACAAATATATGATCAAGCGGAAGTAAGCACATTAATAT
Organism: Vollenhovia emeryi; assembly: GCF_000949405.1. NCBI lineage: Eukaryota > Metazoa > Arthropoda > Insecta > Hymenoptera > Formicidae > Vollenhovia > Vollenhovia emeryi. The sequence continues at coordinate 1,671 of NW_011959953.1, read as the reverse complement.
CTGCTAACTAATCTGCTGAATATAATCCAATATACATTTGTAGTGAGTACATTTCGCGAGGAAACGAATAAAAAAGATGATAGATGATAGATTTGGAAAAAAGATATTACAGTATTGTAATATATCTTTTGAAAAAGGTATGTTTCACTTCTGCACGAAAGAATACTATATTTCTCAAAAGTATTCACTTTTTAATAATTTCGCTGAGTGAACGAGAGACATCGATTAAACTAATCATTACAAACGAGCATATAAATGTATTGCAAAATGCATTTAATTTATTTAAAATTTTCTTTTTTTATAATAATCGATTCCACCTATTATTCTATGTAAAAAAGTGTTAATGTAAAGTAACCAAAAAGTGAATATCTGACGAAATGTTTCATTTTTTTATTGAAAAATATAAGGACAGTATAAAATACATATCTTGGAAAATATTATTGGATCTCATACGTATTCGGCATTCGGCAAAAGTATGGTCCATTCTCGACATTGATATATACAATCTTTTTCTTAATATCTTGAAAAGCAAATAAATGGGGATTATAAGATTTAGATATTATCTTGAAAAATGAATCAATTATCACGTTCTCGATACACAGAAACTGTACATCATATTTATATCCTAAAATATAAGATTTATTTTTATATAAAACAATTTTGAATATTTCAATTATATCATCAGTTACACTTTCAAAAAATCTGTTATCAGTTTTTGTTTCTCTTTTATAACAAGTAGTAGTGTACACGACATTTTTATAAACTGCTTTATTAAAGATTTTTACATCTTCTAATCTTATATCAACAAAATTATTATTTAAAACTTGTTTTATATTTTCATTTAGATTATTATTTTCCGCTAAAAGAATCACACCTAAATTGGTTTCCAACTCTGTTTCTTTTAATAGAAGATGATTACGCAAAATATTTTTACAGAAGCTTGAAGGTTTGTTATCAGATGTACTTAACAACTCAGTTTCTAAAATGGTTTTCTGGATTAAACGTTTAGACATTTGTATCAAAGCTCCTTTTGGACCTGTTAATTTTTGCTTTAGCACAAAAATTCCATTTTCATAAGGGAAAGCAGAAGTCAAAGGAAGTGGGCCACTTTTATATACGTTATCAACGACATGAAGTAATGCATGAGTATTGAAATTCATACTGCTTTTTCCATAAAATTCTTCACATTGCGCAGTGAAATAAATAAGATCAATCTTGCATTGTTTTAATTTTTCTGTTGTTATACTTTCAGATAAAAGCTTATGTGTGCAACGAACTAAAAGCCCAAAAGAACTTAAATATTTTGTTTTCATTATTCCCAAAAGACATGGAATGCTAAGATATAATATCCAAGATCTCCATTCACTTGCTTTCCATTTTCCACTATTAAATGATTGCGGTGATCTGTGAATTTCACTTGGCATCTTAATACTTAACAATCGTTTCTCAATATTTCTTATATCATTTTTTGATAAACTATATTCTTGTTTTCTGTTCATTACCCAAAATTTCGTCCACAAAGTATTAACAACACCAAGCAAAAGACCATGCATATAATCATACGGAAATCCCCAAACACAATCAAAATTTTCCAGTTGAGTAATTTCCGCGAAACTTTTAACACCTTTTGAATGGTCTGCTTATTTCTTCAACGTATTTCATGTCTTTAAT
>NW_011959952.1:0-1910 GCF_000949405.1 Vollenhovia emeryi | reverse complement strand
CTGCCCACATGCGGACTTTGCATTGCAATATCTCCACTCATGGGGCACGTAGGAGGAAAGTAAAAACACTTTTATTATGCAAATCGTACCCAAGCTATCGATTAAGCGCAGTCTCAAGTTCGTCGGATCAGCCGTTGTTGAGATCCGAAAATCTGAGGGCCCGTCAACTCGCGTACTCGCGTAAACTACACGGTCGGTGTCGCGCGCGCGGTTTTAGCTTGTCGCTTAATTGTTGTCGCTTATACTTGGCGCGAAACACTACCGTGTCTCGTGATTATAGGATATCATTTGAAGAAGGTTCTTGACATCGAAGTGCAATCTTCATTCTGTAAGCAGTGTGCCCTATGGAAAAACAAAATCAATACGCCGGAGTATGGGCCGTATTCATAGTCCAAGCTCAAGACGAAACTTCAGACGATCTTGGTCAAGTCAATCTTATTCAATCTAGACCTTCTCAAGAACGGTAGATTTCATAGTCATCAAATAAGACGATCTTCACAAAGAAGATTTTATACAAGTAAGACTTATTTGATTTGAGATCGACTTGGCAAAGACGTGCTTAAGATCATGCTTATTCTCGGTTCGGCTGTTTTCGGAACATTTCCATCAGTTCCTCCAATAGGAACGTTGGATTCAAGGCGCAGTTTTAGGCCATCTCATTAATCATGCTCTGTGGTTACGTTGTACGTGGTTATGTTGCACAGTTGTTAGTGGATTGAGAGCTATTGTTTACTTATAATAATGAAATAATACGAGTATGTATTATTACTGTTATTATCGGTGGTTGTTGGTGATATCTGTTGGAAGAATTAAAAGAATATATATGAAAAGAGGAAAAATATATTAAGGTGACTAGCATTAAACATATAAAATAATATTGCTCATATTATTACCTTTACCATATTTGTATAATTTCGTCTATCAATTCAAAATTAATTTATCTATTCTCTCTATCAGAAGCAAAGTTTTATCTATGATTGCAATCAATCTGATTCTACAGGCTGTGGGAAAACAACAAATACGATAACCTTTGTTTACGCTAAATTTGAAACGAAACAACATTGACTATATTTCCATCGAGGGTCAAAGTCGGGTTAGAGTTGGGTCAGAATCGGGTTGGGGTGAGCGCTTTGGTTTCTACCGCAAGAGAGCTCACCTCAACCCGATTCTGACCCGACTTTAGCCCGACTTTAACCCTCGATGGAAACATATACCTAATATAATCCATGTAACATTATAGGTATCTCGGATTTAGAGTGCATTCTCTGAACATGCAGTAAAATATTTCTTTAATTTTATTTGCATATTGTGTAATATAATACGAGAATGTTTGTATTTTGCAGTAATGTAATCAAAACTGGTCAGCGAAGAGAAAATTTATAAAATGTCGAAAAATAAACATTATGCTTCAATTGAAAAAAAAATTTTCTTGGAAATTGTAACGAACGTTTTGATCTCGGTCTAGCTCCTCCCGGTTCCGGACAGGATTCCGGCAGGAATTATTTTCAATCGGACACGCGGTTCCGATTGACGGTCGGAGGAGCTAGCGTTCTCGCGGTCGGTATTTTGACGTGCTGTGTGAACGGTTCAAGTGAATCCTCCGTTCCTCCTGTTGCCGAATATGCTCAGCTCCAGGGCCGTCGGGAGGAAAGGAGGCACAGTAGATTTTAATTTGCTTAGTAGAGGAGGTAGGTTTTAATTCGTCGATAGAGTCAATCGCTTGGAAGGGATCGAAATAAGTCTTACAGGTGTTTTCGGTTTAACAATAGGAACAAGGTTTTATTCGAAGGATATAATACATAGGAATCGAGGTAGTTACAATAGGTACGCCCTATAGGTAAATACAGAAGAAAGAGAGGATTAGTAAATACAAGAGTCCGCCCTGTAGGTAAATATAAAGAAAAGGAATG
>NW_011959951.1:0-1910 GCF_000949405.1 Vollenhovia emeryi | reverse complement strand
TATGTTATGCTCACAAGGAGAGCGTCGAGATAAAAGAAATTAAATAAATCAATTTGAAACGTAAAAGCCGTTTAGGACCTGGTACAGGTGGAGGTGGTTAATTAAATTACTAAGTAAATGAGAAATTAAATAATTTTTCAGAATTTAACGACTAAATTATCTGGATCATTAAAAAATATGATAAACGCCTGTACGCTCAAGAGTTCAAATTTCAAACATATTATTATTGTTGTTACGTCCGATTTTTACGGGGACGCGTGTCTCATAGGGAGACAAGGGAAAATGGGAAAACAGGTTGAGTGGTTAAATGAGCAGAAGCATCTGGGAAGGAACTAAATTATATATATTACAAGAACGACTATGTACAGTGTAGAGAGAGAGAGATGAGAGAGAGAAAGGAACGAATTGGGGGAACCTAGCCCAGTGGGGGCATATCCTTGCTTCCCCGCCGGGGGTTCCTGGGCCGTCGGGCTATCCGGACCTTCTGATGCAGGGCCTCGATTCGGACGATGCAGGGCCGAGTCCGGGGCGGGGCCACACGTGGTTGCCGTGGCCTTGGTTCCTGCGGTGGCCTCTTAGTTGCATCAGCCGGTGGTGCCGGAGGCGCGCTGGCCAGGCTGGCCCGTGGAGGCCTAGGTGCTGGGGTTACGGGAGGGCGCGGAGCCCACGTCCTGGTCGGGCACGGGTCCGGAGGCCTGTACGGTGGTGGGGGGTGAGGGTGCCTGGGGGCAACCGGAGGGTTGGAGAGAGGAGGAGGATGACGCGGGAGCGAGGGTTGAGGAGGCTCTAGAGCCCTGTCGAATATCCTGGGTCGAAGACCCCAGAAGTAGCGTACTCTCGTGCTATGCGCCTGAGCTGGACCTTGTGTCCAGCTCGTCGCGACCTGCCCATGTTTGGGCGTGCCTGCGGGAAGCATCTTGGATTAGCGGGGTTAAAAAGCGGGGGAAGGAATACATGCTGTTAGTGGTGGGGGGTGATTAATGCTAACTTATTTTGAATTAATCCCTTAAATAGGCACTCAGAGAACGATGGAGTTCAGAATCACGGGAGGGTTGAAGTGAAAAAGAGACTTCATATGTTGTCGTTTAATCGAATGCTCAGATGGATTTCTCGATTATGATAATCGATTCATTGCCGTCATCATTGCACTCTTGGCAACTTCTGATTCATTTGTTGTAGTAGGGAGACCCGAGAGTGAGTACTCTGACTGCGGTTAACGTTAATCTGCAAATGGAACGCGTAAAGGCAAATCAGAAGTAATTACGTAACCACTTCATTGCACCAACGAAATAACTAGAGTTCGCGTAAGATCGGTAAAATTCGCTGTGTGCCCATCTCAGTGTGAGATTCCGTCTGTTCGAGGGGACTCTGTGAAATTGCCCCTGGACGACTGGGAACTGAGGTTGGCTACGACGGAGAAGGTCCCCCTTTCTTTTGCGGGGTTCAGACCAGATGAATGGTGTCGACGACGTGGAGGATGGTTGCGAGGACTGGCGGCTCAATGCCAGTTCGGGGTAGGGTGGTGATTTCCCGCCGGAGGAACGCCGTTGGCGGCGCGCAACCAGAGGTGGAGAACCGGAGGAACGCCGAGGGCGGCGCGCAACCAGAGGTGGAAAACCGGAGGAACGCCGAGGGCGGCGCGCAACCAGAGGTGGAAAACCGGAGGAACGCCGAGGGCGGCGCGCAACCAGAGGTGAAAAACCGGAGGAACGCCGAGGGCGGCGCGCAACCAGAGGTGAAAAACCGGAGGAACGCCGAGGGCGGCGCGCAACCAGAGGTGAAAAACCGGAGGAACGCCGAGGGCGGCGCGCAACCAGAGGTGAAAAACCGGAGGAACGCCGAGGGCGGCGCGCAACCAGAGGTGGAAAACCGGAGGAACGCCGAGGGCGGCGCGCAACCAGAGGTGAAAA
>NW_011959950.1:0-1910 GCF_000949405.1 Vollenhovia emeryi | reverse complement strand
AAAGTGGCTACTTTTGCATCAGACACCCTGTATGCATATACAAATATATATTAAATATTTTATGTATTGTAGAATACTGAGATGTAAAAAGAAAAATTAAAAATGTATTAAGAAGGTATATAGGGGTCTGGAATAATTATATAAACAAACCATTTTTAAATAAAATATTTTATTTGGCAGAAATTAAGAATACCAACATTCGTTGCAAGGGGTAAGGAAAACTGCCATAAACCTTACCCGTATTCACAAAACAAAATTACATTTTTAACATAACATATAGATACATTTGATTTAAAACGATACGTATTAAAATAAAAAATTACATTGCAGTATCACATTATGTATTATATTATATCACAATTATAAATAAAATTGCACTTTTCACATATCACACTCCGTCCATATCACAATAATTATAAATAAAATTGCACTTTTATCAGGCACTTATCTGAAACAAATAAAACTCAGCAAAAAAATAATTAGTAATACTGTACGTGTGACTACATAAAAGGAAAACTCGACTAGATTCGTAATAAAATTAAAAACTACACTTATTGTTAGTTATAAAATAAAAATAATAAACAGAAATAATTAGAAAGAAATACTGAAATAAAAGCTTTCTTGAAAATAAATGCAAATTTGAAATTTAAAAATAAAAATAAAATTAACTATATTATGAATACAAATGTTGTGTATTATGAAATTCCAAATGTCTGTTATCAGGTTCAAAATTTATGGAGGCCCTGGCCAGGTTGCGGCGGGAGGTGAAGTTGGAGGACATTGGCATCGGTGGCCTGATCAGTATAAGATCGGGGAGCCACCGGTGCCAAGGTCATCGAGGTGTCCGGGGAGGGCCACGCCGAAAAGGCGGATATCCTCGCCGAACACATTAGGCGGGTTCTCCCCGGCGAGGACGGTACGCGGGTGGACCGGCCGAGGAAAACGGCCGAGGTCCGCCTGCGTGACCTCGACGACACCTTAGAAGTCGAGGAGGTGAGGGGGTGAGTGGCAGAGGCCGTGCATTGTGGCGTCTCCGACATACAGTGCGGAGCGCTGCAACCGGCCGCCGGAGGCAAGCACGGCCTCTGGCTGCGCCTGCCCCTCACCGCGGCGAAAGAGCTGGCCCAAAAAAGGAGGATCCGGGTCGGCTGGGGGATGGCCGCGTGGACCTTCTTGAGGCGCGCCCTATGCGGTGCCATAAGTGCCTCGAGAGGGGACACGTGAGGGCGACCTGCCCTAGCGCAGTGAACAGAAGCGGGAGGTGTTACCGGTGTTCGGAAACCGGCCACACCTCCCGCGACTGCCGGTCTGCCCTGAAGTGCCCGTTGTGCACTGACAAGGGCAGGCCGGCAACGCACGTTCTGGGCGCGAAAGTGTGCGCCCAGAAGAACGTGCGGGGGAGACAACCGGGGCAGTGCGCCATGGAGCAGGCGCCTGCTACCGGTGCTCCCCCCCCCCCCGGCTGAAGCGCGGCCGGCGGAGGAGAGGAGGGAGGAAGCGTGTGGCTCGACGCAGGAGAAGCCCCAATCGCAGCGCCAACCTCGCGGAAAGGCGCCAGGAAAGAAGGCCTCACCTCCACCAGAGGCCATGGAGGTTGAGGCCCTATCGGACGGGGGGGGATAATGAGGCTAAGTAATGTCTCGCCCTCCCCCTCGTCCGAATCTGAGAGGATTTGGCCTACTGCAGGCCAACGTGAACCACTCTCCACACGCACAAGATCTGCTCCAACAAAGCATGATGGAGAGGGGGTTCACGTTGGCGATCGTCTCCGAGCCTCACCGCGCCCCGGAAAAACAGCCCATACTGGGCTGTCGGGCAGGAGAGGGACTCGGTGGCGATCCGATGGCGGTCGGAGCCCGGAGGGCCCCATACGACCGTCATCGAGAGAGGCGATCGGCACGTCGCTGTGC
>NW_011959949.1:0-1909 GCF_000949405.1 Vollenhovia emeryi | reverse complement strand
CACCTAGACACGGAAAACTACGGAGCGCACTGTCTGGACGTCGTCATCGGCGACCTGGGATACGTGGACATCAAGTTCAAGGTATTAATACACCTAGACACCGAAAACTACGGAGCGCACTGTCTGGACGTCGTCATCGGCGACCTGGGATACGTGGACATCGAGTTCAAGGTATTAATATACCTAGACTTATTCAAACTTTGCGCGAGACGCTACGTGAGATACGCGACAGCAACTCCAATGCCACGTTGCGGCAGAAAAGTGAAAAGGATGCTGGTCTGGTCGACGACGACGACGACCAGGACGAGGACGACGACAAAGATGTTTCTTAATCCAAAATTTCGCAAAACTGACTTTGCATTGCAATTGCATTGCAATACCTCCACTCCTGGGGCACGTAGGAGAAAAGTAAAAACACTTTTATTATGCAAATCGTACCCAAGCTATCGATTAAGCGCAAGTTCGTCGGATCAGCCGTTGTTGAGAACCGAAAATCTGAGGGCCCGTCAACTCGTGTACTCGCGTAAACTTACACGGTCGGTCTTGCGCGCGTGTACTAGCTACGCATACACTTGGCGCGAGACACTACCGTGTCTTGTGATACATGTGATTTTATGTTGATATCAGCCGCAAACTTAGCAAATCGACCTATTTTCTGCCTAGTTTTCACTACTGCTCGAGTATCTTGCATCGCGAAGAGTTGCAAACGTTAAAAGAGGTGTAAAATTATCTAAATTAAACAGTTAGACGGTCAGAAGCGTTGGCACACGTCTGCTTTCAGTTTTCAATTTTTACACCTTCAGGTAAAAATATGAAATCTCGAACCAGACGTGCTTCCTCACTTCCGACCGTTTGAAATTAAAGTATCCATCATTACACACCTCTCTTAAAAAGAGCGGCAGCGGAGATATCCCCGTTACTGAAATACATGTTACTTTATGTGTACTATCAGCCACTAAGTTAGCAAATCGACCTATTTTCTGCCTTGTTTTCACTACTGCTCGAGTATCTTGCATCGCGAAACGTTACAAACGTTAAAAGAGATGTAAAGTTACATATATTAAAAAGTTAAACGATCAGAAGCGATGGCACACGTCTGCTTTCAGTTTTCAATTTTTACACCTTCAGGTAAAAATATGAAACCTCGAACCAGACGTGCTTCCTCACTTCCGACCGTTTGAAATTAAAGTATCCATCATTACACACCTCTCTTAAAAAGAGCGGCAGCGGGGATATCCCCGTTACTGGAATACATGCTAATTTATGTTGATATCAGCCGCTAAGATAGCAAATCGACCTATTTTCTGCCTTGTTTTAAGAGGATCCCGTAGCATGTCTGTTTTACCGACATTCGTAGTTATAACCTATCGTCGTATTAAATTCATGGAATCAAAAATGCTTGCGTACAATTACAGCATATGCATTGATGATCCCGGGAAACTCCAATTTTATACCAAAAAATTAGAAATTTGCACATTGCTTCCTCATAGAGGAACGTTTAGGTGCGAAATCTAATTTTGCAGGATGTTTCTTGAAAGTGTGCAAATTAGAAATTTGTGCACATTGCTTCCTCATCTTTGAAGCGTGGAAATTGGAAATTTGCAAACTTTCTTCTTCATCATTAAAGTAGGCAAATTAGATATTTGCACATTGCTTCAATTGTTATGGCATCCTCAAAGATGAAGCATTATGAGAGAAATCTAACTTTGCTACGAAGTTTCTTGAAAGAATTCAAATTATTCGTATTTTGCTCATAAAGCTTCCTCTATCAGGAAGCCATGTGTCAATTTTTAATTTGCACACTTTACTTCAATTTATTTTTTTCTAATTACAAATTTGCACATTGCTTCCATTGTTATGGCTTCCTCATAGAGGAAGCTTTATGAGTAAAATACGAATAATTTGAATT
>NW_011959948.1:0-1909 GCF_000949405.1 Vollenhovia emeryi | reverse complement strand
ATAATGAAATGACTCGGGAAGACATCCCCAACAACATATTTAAAAATAAAACAAATCGGAGAGGAAGTCGCTTTTATGCATAATTACCAAAGTTTTCAATTTAACTTTAATTCGACACGGGTAAAGCCACTCTAGCGGCCGCAAATATTGACAATTTTTAATGGGAATATAGGAGATGAAATACAAAATTTTGTTAAAGGTCTTAATAGTACATACTTTGAAGTGTATTTACAAATTAAAAAAAAATTTTTTACAAAATGGCGGCACCAGAGCTTAGCAAAGAAAAAACCTCCGTGTTCCGCGGCCGGAAAGATTTGTCCTCCAAGTTTTGACTTGGAATAAAAACTAAAAATTGTTAAGTTTTATATAAGATTAGCTTGAAAACGTACGGAAATGGTATACCTGATTAAATGGACAATTAATTTACTTGGGCAGACAAAAACATGCAGATAGCAGAATAAAGGAGGATCATAATACATAAAGAAAAGCATCCACGCAAAAGAGAGATTGCGGAGATGTTTTTTATAAAGAAAACAGGAAATACAGTAAAAAATACATTACAAAAAAGACACAGAGAACCTGAATGCGATTTATGATAGTTTGTTAAAAAATATTTGACTCTCTTAAAAAATTTTAAACCTCTTTATAATGTGGGATCGGTGGCTAGGATGGCGACAAGAGTGAATGTGAAGTTTTTTAGGATAGAGTATATTTATTGTTCAATGTCAGTGTCCACAGTATAAACTATAAGATAATCTACGCAAGTTAACAACGCGACGCAACTACGCAACTCGACCACGCGACACAACTCTCTGCAACGCAGCTCACAACGCAACTTGTCGACGTGATCGACGAGACTCGAATGCCTCTTGATTCACTTCGATCCGGCCTTATATAGCCGAAAAGACAAAGCGACATCCTTTGGCGCTGTTTTCACAGACGCCGAAAAGTCAAAGCGGCATCCTTTGGCGCTGTTATCACAAACGCCGAAGAGTCGCGGTACATCACAGGGAACAAAAGAAAATGAAAAGAATCATATCGTATCACCGGTACGCTGCGCGGCGCGACTTCAATCATGCCGACAGTCATACGCAGTTTCTTTGGATTTACGTCGAATTACATCAAAGGACGATACCGCACTAATACACTAATACACTAATACACTAATACAAAACGTAATACCACAATAATTTTATGTATTGACATTGACACAATTTTAAAGTTTATAACTGCATTTATTTATAGTATTTATTACCAACCTTTTATACATCTGATAAAATGTTGTTATTTGTTATTTATTTATTTAATTTCGTTAACTATGTATAATATGTGTCGATGTCTCCTATAGAATATTCTTAACTCAGTTCAGAGTCATTCACTGCACAATAAACATGTAACTTCTGCATACACTCGTAAGACTCACTCTTTATCATATTGTATATAACTATTGTTTAGCCATTCATTGTCTACGTTTATTACTTGTATACCGCAGTGAACGCCGATTGTATCGCTTGAAAAGGACCACAAACCGTATGGTCAAAATGTAGTTTATATGAAATGAAGCACCTGCCACTTAGGTCGTACAAAAATTCATTAATTAATTATTTACTGGCGACAATAAAATTTTGTTTGTTATTTTTTGTTTTTATTTACAATATATATTATTTATTACTTATTTTTATATTATTGATTCATTTTATACATTTCATACAGTTTTAGAATGATTATTTACCTATGTGCTTTATCAAACAATAAATGTCAATTAAATGATTTTGATTTTATACACTGAAAATATACAAATCGTACATTATTTTAAGTCAAATTTGAAATTATTCCGTTGAAAACTGTAGAAGTTATAAGCAAATGACCGAAAAATGAGGCGTTCGCCCCACTGTGCGCCATGTTGATC
>NW_011959947.1:0-1908 GCF_000949405.1 Vollenhovia emeryi | reverse complement strand
CGTGATATCACACCTTTTGTAGAGTATAATATCTCATACTGTACTCTTTATTTGGCACAAAACTTGACATTTAATTTAGAATAACATTATTACAGCCCCGGTGGTCGAGTTGGCTAAGACGCCCGTCACGGATTGAGAGGTCCCAGGTTCGAATCCTGGCTGGGATAATATATTTCGCAATAAGAATTTTAATTCAATAAGGGAAAGGGTAAAAATATAATGCTAAGTATAGCATTAAAATTAAATTAAAATAATTTGAATAAATCGCTCTGCGATTTTTAGAACACGTGAATTCACTGACGATAATGATCCCACCTAGGCGAAATCTGTGTTATATGTCCGATAGTAACGGCGCGCAGTACAGGGTGGGATAATACGTATCATAAATGTTTCTGAAATATTTCTGAAATGCTTCAGAAATATCTCTTAAATGCTTCGGAAATATTTCTGAAATGCGTCGGAAATATTTCTGAAATGCTTCAGAAATATCTCTTAAATGCTTCGGAAATATCTCTTAAATGCTTCAGAAATATTTCTGAATGATTTCTATATTGCATTTCAATATTAATTTCCAAGTTATATGTTGGATAGCTTTCAATAACATATGTTTTAGAGATTACGTACGAAATATTTCTCTGAAATGTTTTGTAATATTTCTGAAATATTTCAGTGAGAAGGATCATAAATGATTTCGATAAAACGTTTCAGAAATACTTCTGAATGATTTCAATGTTACATTTCAATATTAATTTCCAAGGTATTTTTTGGAAAGCTTTCAATGACATGTGATTTTGATGAAACGTTTCAAAGATATTTCTGAATGATTTCAATTTTACATTTCAATATTAATTTCCAAGGTATTTTTTGGAAAGCTTTCTGAAACTTGTTTTGCTGTGTGGGGAATAACGCGCGGTTCCGTGCTAACACGTTTATAGTGTATTTTTAATTATATTTTATACATATAAATAAATATATAAGTTTTATGTATACATACATACATATATGTATACATATACATATATTGTATATGTGTGTATATATACACACATATATACAGATACATATTATAGTAACTTTAAAATTTATATAAAAATAGAAAATGCCGAATTGTGTAGCAGTTGGATGCTACAATACATCAAAAAAAGGTGCAATGATGCATAGTTTTCCACAAGCTGAAGAACGTAGAAAAAAATGTATAGAAAATGTTGGTGGATCTTCAAGATTTAAAAATTGCAGGATTCCTAATAAAAATTCATATTTATGTGAGGTATGTACATTTACGAGTTAAAAGTAGCTCATTTATTATTGATTTATTGTCTACAATCCTGTCAGAAAGGACTCATATCGATCGATGTCAAAACGATGTATCGACATCAAAACCGTCATTTTCACGTCGATTCGACATCGTATCGACGTCGATCGACGAGTCATTTCTGATTAGGAAGTATTAGGATTTTTATGACATAATATGATATATTTTATTTTTATATGTATAATTGAATAAAAGTTTGAATACAAATTTGTCTCATAATTAAATTCTGATGATATTCCTTTTTTTAATGTGTATATGTTTAATAATAAATTTATTTATCCTATTATATAAGTACTTAAGTATTATTATTATTTAAGTATTTTATTACATGTAGTTCCATTTCGCGGTTGATATGTGGGAAAAGCCACGTGTCGATGGAAAAAAAATTAAAATCGTATGCTGTACCAACAATTTTTGGAGAACTTGTTATTCAAAACAATAAAAAAATAGTTGCAGGTAAATAATATATCAATAATATTTGTTCTTAATTAATTCGTCATATTCAATAATAAGTAACACTTATGGCTTATATCAATATTTTTCTCCGATAATCTCTCTCTCTCTCTCTCTCCCTCTCTCTCTCTCTCTCCCTCTCT
>NW_011959946.1:0-1908 GCF_000949405.1 Vollenhovia emeryi | reverse complement strand
GGGAGGGGGAGGGGGCGGGCGGAGGAGGTGGTGGTGGGATGGGGGGTGGGGCGCGCGCAGCGCGCCGTGCCAAAATCACTTGCGACTTACGTGTTTAATCAACTTTACCGCGGGAAGGAATTTTCGTCCTCGAATCTGCTTGTAGTATTTATTGGTACAGTGTAGAACGTGTGTGTCTGACTCGTATGTCACATTCACAATATTTTTGTACTGTGGACACTCAATGTCTTGGCGAATTACTTTTTTCTCGCTCAAATATCTAATGAGCTCATCTTTTTTATACGTGAGATGAAGAAACTCGTGAAGTAACATCTTACGTTAGTAGCACGTCGCGAGTCGTAAGCTTGACGAGTGAAATTCGACTGTAAGGGATTTGTTGTGATGTTACTGTGGATAGCTTACTCTCATTCGTATGCTTAATAATATCAAAAACACTTATACATACTTTGAATTGTATATGGTGTCAGAAACTTTCCACGTGAGGCCATCCTAAACGTACATGATATCGCGAACTACATAGTATTTGCGAAACTTCTTTTCTCCATAACTTTTTAACGAACAACGAGCGACGGCTAAAACTTTCTGAAGGTCACTCAGTAAGGAGACCTTGACAACATATGCCAAGGTCAAGGTCATTGGGGCTGGGTCCGTGTTTGTGAAGTTTTACCGAAAATTTTTTCATCATTGAAATTATAAAGAGATCTAAAATTATCAAGATACCTCACGACAGTTTACGTAACTTGAATATTAGCGATCATTGACAGCTATTCCAGCAAAATATGCGACATTTCACCAACCGCGGCAGCACTAGTCTCTACGCACACAGCGAATAGATTTTGACGACGTAAAGGGTGTTTTGGCAACTAGTCGTCAAAGCTACCATTACAGTGCTTCGATTAGTCGTCAAAACAACCTTTATATCGCTATGATCCATAAATATTTTGTTTACTGCTAAAAGTATAGCAGAATAGAGTTATTTTTTCGGTGAAAAATACATTGAAAATTTGGAATATAATACGTAAGATGAATTTTTTACCGCAGCTAACGTCAATTCAATCGCTGCTAGCTATTGAGAGTCATCTGTCTTATCGTACTGCATCCTAATTATGCATGTTTTAACTTCTCTAGTCAGGAAACTATTGTAACAAAATTTGAATAAATCTTTCGATAAACAATACTCTAAGCAGTCTAAGCATTTAAAGAAATGCTCAATACGAGTTCAGGAAAAAGAATTTTTATGCAATTTTAGAAAGAAAACTTAAATAATAAGATGCTATTATCCTATACTATATTTTCTGTCTCAGGGGAGTGTGTTACGTTCACGGTGTGTCGTTTGCACCGCGATTCGTGCAGTCGCCGAAGTTGTCTTTATACCGTAGTTTCGGCACTAGTGTAATGAAAATTTGATTGAAACTTTCGGTAAATATGCAGAAAAGGTCACACCTCACCGATTTCCTCGCCACTTAGATATGTTGTAGGGGAGAGTTTTCTGAGTAATACCCCGCAAGAATCAAGTGGGGGACGGCATTGGTTTAGGAGATATAACAAATTGAAAACTAAAAATTTTAATACTTTTTCTTAGTAATTTTTATTAAAATGCCTGTGTAGCTACCTTTAAAATCATAAACAAACTACCATTTTCATTTACAAGGTCACACCTGCTCCCTCCCGCAACGGTCGGTACGGATTGAACACACACACACACGCGCGCGCGCGCACGCTTAATTCTTCTCGCGGCGCAGACTGACCGAGCAAGCGAGATGCTAGTACTTGGTCCAAGTTCTAGTTTTGAGAAATGCGTAGCCAATCAACTTGCAGCTTTTGTGGAACAGCTATATTGATTGGCTACATATTGCGCGAAATTAGAACTTGGACCAAGTACTAGCATCCTGGACACAAGCCTTAATT
>NW_011959945.1:0-1908 GCF_000949405.1 Vollenhovia emeryi | reverse complement strand
AAGCTGGAACTAGTACACACGGATTTGTGTGGGCCCATGAGCGTAGCCACTTTCTCAGGAGCACGTTACCTGTTAACCCTTACAGATGACTATACACGGCAGACATTCGGATATTTACTGAAAACCAAGGATGAGGTGCCCAAAGTATTCAAGGACTTCATGATCTCTGCAGAGAGAGAATCGGGAGAAAAAAATCAAGATCCTAAGATCTGATGGAGGAACCGAGTTCTGCAATCAGCGCATGGACAATATCTTGAGAGAAAATGGGATCAAAAGATATAAAACCGTAAGGTACACCCCTGAACAAAATTCGATTTCGGAACGTATGAACAGAACACTTATAGAGAAAACAAGGTGTTTATTGCAAGACTCAAAACTAGACAAGAGGTTTTGGGGCGAAGCTGTGACCGCGGCTATTTATCTTCGAAACAGATGTCCAACGAAAGCTCTTCAAGGCATGACACCCCAAGAAGTCTGGAGTGGCAGGAAGGTTGACATCAAGCATCTCAGGATTTTTGGCTGCAAGGCTTACGTACATATACCAAAGGAATTGCGTACGAAGTTGGATGCAAAATCGAAGGAGCACATCATGTTAGGTTATTGTGAAGATGGTACCTGTTATCGGTTGTACGATCCCGAAACCGAAAGGATAGTCAGGGCGCGAGATGTTGTTTTTCTTGAGGACATTCCAGAAATAGACAAAACCACTACAAGCGACGTTGAAGATGCTATAGATGCTGAAGCTGGAAATACCAAGAAGGGGACAAGTGACGTAACGATAAGACAAGTTACTACTCCACCTGAAGGACCAGAGCTTGTCAACGTGGAAGAAGAAGAAGCTGAAGATGTTGGTGAAGAAGAAGATGCTGTCGAACCACAGGAAGTCGTCCAGGAACAAAGGAGATATCCTCAAAGGGAGAGACAACAGACAAAGTTATATCCAGGTGAGGTGCATCTTTACTCATGCATTGCAGATGAAAACTTCACCCAAGATCCGATGACTAGGTCAGAGGCACTAAATGGTCGAGACTCAAGTAAATGGAGGCGTGCCATGGATGAAGAAATCGAGTCACTTCGGATCAACAATACCTGGGAGTTACTAGATCTTCCAAAGGGTAAAAATGTAGTTGAGAGTAAATGGGTCTTCAAGACGAAGAAAGGTAATGATCACACACAAAGGAGACACAAGGCACGATTGGTGGCGAAAGGATACACGCAAATCCATGGTGTTGATTATAGAGAAACTTTCGCACCAGTCGTAAGGCACTCAACCATTCGCATGCTGATTGCCCTAGCTGCTAAAATGGATCTCGACATCCATCACTGGGATGTCACTACTGCCTTTTTAAATGGAAAACTCCATGAAGAGATTTATATGCGGCAACCGGAGGGATACGTGGAGCGAGGTAAAGAAGATAAGGTTTGTCGTCTTTGCAAAGCTATCTACGGACTAAAACAATCGTCTAGAGCATGGAACGAAGAAATAAATCAAACTATGAAAGAATTAGGTTTCAAAAGAAGTGCACTGGAGCCCTGTGTTTACTACAAGATAAACAAAGACTTGATCTTTATTAGTGCTCTCTATGTAGATGACTTTTTTCATTTCGTTAATAATAAAGAGGAGTTAAAGAAAGTCAGGGATATATTGAGCGCAAAATACAAAATGAAGGATCTTGGAGAGGCAAAGGAGTGCCTCGGAATAAGGATCACCAGAGATCGCGAAGCTGGTACCATCAAGATTGATCAAGAGGATTTTGTTGAACAAACATTGCAGAAGTTCAACATGGCCGAGTGTAAACCAGTTGGAACACCATTGGAGCCAAAGAAAAAGTTAATGAAGCCTCAAGATGGAGAACAAGTAATGAACCCCTTGGTACCATATCAGAATCTGGTTGGTTCTTTAATGTA
>NW_011959944.1:0-1908 GCF_000949405.1 Vollenhovia emeryi | reverse complement strand
TTAACATTCAATCCCCTCCCTCCCCCCATTTTCGCCATCCTGTAAATTAATTTTATTGCGAAAAATATTACCACAACCAGGATTCGAACCTGGGACCTCCCTCAAATCCTGGTTGGGGTAATATTTTTCGCAATAAAATTAATTTACAGGACGTGGAAAATGGGGAGAGGGAGGGGATTGAATGTTAAATATAGCATCAGAAAAATGCGAATTGCATTTGAAAAATAATCATCGAATCGAATACGTGAATCTGCTGACGACAATATTTCCACGTATATGGTAAACTGCGTTATGTCCGGAAAAGAAATCGGCGCGTAGTACTAATGTGGAAAGAAACGGTACTTATATAGATTCACGACTTTCAAAAAGATTTAAGATTTACAAGTTGGGCTACCTACATCTTGCCTTGTGACCCACATTGGCGTGTTATCATATATTGTTTCGCTTTAGATAGGGGTCTTACTTGAAAGTTACTTGTTAGAAAGTATTATGATTGTGTGTGTGTGTGTGTGTGAGGGAGTGTGAGTGTGAGTGTGAGTGTGAGTGTGAGTGTGTGTGTGTGTGCGCGAGTGTGTGTGAGTGTGTGAGTGTGAGTGTGTGAGAGCGTGAGTGTGTGTTTGTATGCACAGCAGAGTAGACACAGCAGAGATGAAAACGTACATATATGTATATACTTATGTACATACGTATAAATTTGATAAAATAATAAGGTCAAAAGAAATAAATAACTTCTATAATTACCTCAATTAGCCGATGTAAAAAAGTAAAGTAAGGTAATCTTTTTACTCTAAAAAGAAATTTATTTTAATTTATCGGTAAGGTGCAATACGAAAATTGTAGTTATAAAGAAATAATAAAATAGCGTACAAAAATAAAACATGCCTGTTACTTTAAAGAAAGTCTGAAAGTAAATAAAATCCTAATATTTGATTTGTGTCAATGGTTTAAGGTTCTACTGTACGTTAGTACGGTCTTTACCCAATGTGATAAACCTGTCGTGGAGGAGACATTATATCCCTCGGAAATCGATTGGAAGAAAGCAATTAAAATCGCAGAGTCCTGCGACGAGCATCTTCTCAAAATATTAACAGCCAAGTAAGTTGAAAAATGAACGGTGAATAGGGAATGTAACACATTATCAGTTTAAAAATAAAATTATTTCATTTACAGATACATGAAACATGTACCAAACACCTATCTCTTAAGTAAGATACTGGCCGAAAAAGTAATAGGCGATTATTCGACATCACTACCTTGCGTGATCGCAAGACCCTCAATCGGTACATACATATATTTTAATACTTATTTGCATTTTCTAATACATTATTATACTTACATTTACTTTTACCTTACTCAAGTTCCCTGGTTCAACGTTCTTATTAAAATTGATCTTATTAAACTGTTTGTAAGAATCGCTTATTTATATAAACATGTAAATAATTGTAAGCTATTTTATTTAAAAATATAAAGAAATCACCGATAATTTCTATCATAAATGAATTTGACAAAACATATTTCTTCATTGGTACTCACTAATTGTTTTGTGCTATTCTCTACCAATATTTAATCTTGTGAAATTTTTCTCCTTATTTTTCATCATATAGACATACAATAATTTTTTACTAATAGCTTGTGTTAGATACATGTTATATTACAGAAAATATGTAAAAAATATCATAAGTATGGCACATATATGTATATTAATAAATGAATGGATATGATTAAAAATCAATGGAAACAAAATTATTTTGACACAAAAATGCATCTGGGAAAACTTTAAATTATTAAAAACATTTTGGTATTTTTCAGTTGTTTCGACATGGAATGATCCTGTTGAGGGTTGGATAGACAACTTCAACGGACCGGTCGGATTGATAGTTGGTGGTGGTAAAGGTTTAATACGTGTAG
>NW_011959943.1:0-1907 GCF_000949405.1 Vollenhovia emeryi | reverse complement strand
GTTCTTACCATTTTTGTTACACTACGAGAATTTTATCAGAATTATGGTACAGATTTCGCTATATCGCCCGTGTATAAGACCGTAACTTTAATAATTAATTTCTGGAAAACCATGTAGATGAATCACCTGAGATTTTGCAGAGATTCGTAATATCTCTTCGTCAATAACCTCAAAAAATTTCAGCGATTTCTAACCATTTTGCGTTAGCTGAGCAACCTCCTTAACATTTTTCATTTTTGTGCTTTGTCTCTTGCTCATAGTCATATACAGGGTGTCGGATTCGATTTGGACGACTCCAAAGATTACAGTAGATTGGGTCAAGCTGAGAAGAAAAGTTATATACCATTTTACAAAATTCGTAATTATTATCGCGTAATTAAGAAAAACGTCTGAGCCAATAAGTGCACGGAGGAACTGAAGGCCGGACTCGGCAGACATGCAAAATGGTGTATTATTCTTCTACCACCAGAAAAACTTTTTCGGCGCGTTGTCATATGTCGCGCATTCGCTCGCTGCGCGCCGTTCGCCCGCTCACCGCTCCCCGCTCGCTCCCGTCTCTCATCGATCGATGCGTGACTCCACCTCTCGCTATCGGATCTTGAGAAATGTCAACAAATACACCATTTTGCATGTCTGCCGAGTCCGGCCTTCCGCTCCTCCGTGCACTTATTGGCTCAGACGTTTTTCTTAATTACGCGATAATAATTACGGATTTTGTAAAATGGGATATAACTTTTCTTCTCAGTTTGACCCAATCTACTATAATCTTTGGAGTCGTGCAAATCGAATCCGACACCCTGTATAGCTTATGAAGATAGAGCGCATTTTTATAGAATATATTCCTAATGGTGATATTTAACATACGCTCACTGTACTGCGAATAAAAAATACACGGGAATGTAACCTGTATGCAGCATAAATTTGAAAGTGAAATTGATATTTTCAGTCGCTGTTTAAATACAGTAAATTTCGAGATGCCGAGAAGAAGAGGTCCTTGTCTCGTATCTCGTGTGGACCTTGAAGCGTCATCTAGTTATCAACAATTTAAAGATGACATAAGGAATATAAGAATTCTTCCAAGGATAGGATTTTATTTTGCCAAAAGATTAGTTTTATCAAGTGGTATGTTTTATTTGTCATGAGTGCGATATACCGCACATCAGACGACGACCTCGCACGCGGCAAGGTATCAGATAACACCTGCCGTATGCGACGAAAACGAGTATCCGGAGTAGGAAATACAATCCCGGACGACTTTATCAATCCCGGGATTTCGGGATTTCTTAAATTTAATCCCGGAATCCCGGGATTAATCCCGGGATTAATCTCGAGTTTTGTCAAGGGTAATTTGAATAAATTCAAACATACTTTTTTGAAAATTAAAGAGTTCTTGAAAAATTTTTTTTTATTATTAAAGCAATTATGTCAAAATTAAACAAAATTTTTTCATGAATCTATTTAAAAAATTGGTAACAATACAAAAACACATTAAATCAATCTCAAATATTAGAAACAAAAGATATATTTTTTATTTATTACCTAACATATAAAACATTTACCATTTTATTGTATATTTTTTCAAAATTGCAATATTTTATAAGACATCTTTAAAACTAAACGCTCTATTTTAATCAGTCTTAAATGAGAACATATGAATAAACTTTCATCAGAATCAGCTTCAAATATACTTAAAAACATGAAAGTTATACTTATATAATATCATTTAACTCAAATAACTGTTATAAAAAGTCAAAGCTAATTAAGTAGATTTTTGAAAAAATTAACGAAGAAATAACAAAGCATCTAATGTATCATCCCCTAGCCGACTTCTTAATTTGTTACCGATATAACCGGCCGCCGAAAAAGCTCGTTCAGCTTCCACGCTTGTAGGAGGAATGGACAACAAA
>NW_011959942.1:0-1907 GCF_000949405.1 Vollenhovia emeryi | reverse complement strand
TACACGTCATGTCCCAACCTACCCGCAGTCCCAACGTTGCCGCTGTTCCCTTATAATTCGAAGTAGAATCAGGTATTAAACAAATAAAATACGAGACTCAAAAACTTAATACACAATGGCAAATTCTAATTAAATAAATTTATCGCGAAAAAATATTACCTCAGCCAGGACTTAACCCTGGACTTCCCTACACTCTAGGCGGGCGTCTCACCAATTCGACCACTGAGATACGTAGTAATATTGATCACAATTATCACAATAAATAGTATTAATGATGAAATTTACGCGTTTATTCTTCGACTAGAACTGCGCGCCGATCTTGGTTCTCGTATGTATGTATAATATATACAAAACTATCGAAATACGATTTTTAAGTATCCCCCTTCTCTACGCTCCCCCTCCCCCCCAACCTGGACACCATTATTCGGTCAAGGTGTATAAATGGTTGACAAATACAGTCTGTCAAGTTAAAGCGTGGTCGGCCTTACTCAGAGCTCGTAAAAGGTATCACCTTAATTTTTTGTGAGCCGATAGAGGAATACTTTGTCTTTGATGCACTGTGAAAAAAGATTCAATTGTCGTTGATTTGTTGACAGAGAAACACGTTAAACGTCATGAGTGTCAAATACGCGTCGCGCTACGAGGCTGTGTTCCTTTGTACCCACTCGAAAGGTCCGAAAATGTCGCAATCAGCGGCTGCTAAATACTTGTGAAAGTCGAAAGCATTCGTAGAGAAGTGGATACAGCGATATAAAGTGGTAAAAGTGTCGATGATTTCCTGGGACGTGGCTCGATAGGCAAATTGAACAAAAAAGACGAAAAAAGAATAATGAATCTGTTTTTGCGGAATCCTGCTTTAATACTGCGTCAAGGACAAGCAAAATTAAAGTCAAAAGGTTTAGATATATCGTACGAAACTATCCGAACTCATCTCCTTGCTCATGACATGTAATGGCGCAACACAATGAAGAAACCTCTGTTGACCGAAAGACATGTGACAAAGCGACTCGCTTGGGCGCACGAGAACATCAATCGAGATTTTATCCCATTGAAAATGTGTGGGCATACATTAAGCAGAAGCTTCGTGGAAAACATACGTACACTTTGAAGCAGTTATAGCGAGATTTGTCGGATTTGGAGGTCCTTGCTGCTAGAATACGCGTTAATTTGGTCGAAAGCATGCCTCGGAGATGCCAGGCAATTATCGACGCCGGTGGTGACTGGACGCATTATTAACATAATTGCATCCTTGTTCTCATCGAGTACAATGCATGCATGTATTTAAAAATTATATTTAATAAATTTTTTTATAAATTAACCCGACCACGCTCTTACTTGACAGACTGTAAATGCGTATATGTCATTATTAATACTGTTTATTGCGATAAATATTACCACATGCCTCAGTATAGAGTGTACCCTTACGAAAAAGTAACGAAATAATTACTAGAAAATTACTGTATATCAGTAATTGAACTATCAGAAATTACTTATGTACAGTAATTTTCTAATAATTATTTCGGAACATTTCTGTAAGGGTAGAAAAGTCCAAGGTCAAACCATGGCTGAAATAATATTTTTCGCAATAAATTTCTTTAATTAGAATTTGCCAGTTAGCGTCGTTTCACAATTTTTCTGCATTGGTTAATCATGTACTGGCGTCAAATAATTCTTTACGTTAATACATAATGTAATACATATATGTATGTACAGTACAGTAGAAAAAATGGTCATTGGAGTAGAGAAATTTCAGAGATTTTCTAAAATTATATTAAGTAAATTAATTCTTTAAAAAGAAAAATTAATTCTACCATTCTCTCGCTTAGTACAATTTTTTAATACATTTTTTAATAACAGTTAGTACAAATTGTTACAAACGTACAAGTTGATATAATGATGTTCATAAC
>NW_011959941.1:0-1907 GCF_000949405.1 Vollenhovia emeryi | reverse complement strand
AGTTTTATATAAAATAAATATATTTGGAAAAACTTTTTGTAGTTTTTATATGTACACAAAGGAAGACTAATTTAGAATTTTTTTGGAAAAATAATTAAAAATGGCTTCAGCTCTCAGTCCACGAAGCCGCACACGGTGTGGTGTATATGCGCGGAGCATTCCACAGTCTTGCCAGTTGATCTGAAACAAAAAAATTATTAAAATATATTAAATTTGGGGGGCCTTATGATTTTCCGATTTAAAAAAACCCCCCTATAACAAAATGGTGGCCGTTTGAAAAAACCTCTTTTCCCTGTTTTTTGCTTCAACGTTCGAAAAAAATTATTTGCAATCAATTTTATGAAAAAAGCGCTTCCTGAAGGCCCCGTAAATTAAATTTCCTTTCTTTTGCACCGTCATTTATTGAAATCGGTTCATCCGTTGAAACTGTAGAGCGCTCCGCGCACCGAAAAATGCTGTTTGGAGAAAAACGCGTTTAAAGTTTTACGTAGTAAAAATCGTAATTAATGTTTGTTTTTGATAACTTACATCTAATCAGCTATTCCAGAACCATATAAAGTCCCTTCTTCTTCCTCAAAGATATTGTTTTGCTGCACTTGCATGTTGATTTTTTTCTATCCTGGCCTTTTTTGTGAACTCCGACATGTTTTTATCCGTTGCCGCGATGCGCTTTTCGTCAGTCTTCACGACGAAGTTTTTGCTGTTGGGCCCGACGATGATTCCTAGTGTATTTATAGTTTTTAAAATAGATGAGTAGCCTTCATTAAAGATACCCACAGTTTTCACTAACGGGCTCGAAGGGACGCGGCGTTAATTCTTGCACTTGCACTTGAGAAGTAAATTGAAGCCAAGTCCACGTTTACACGTGCGAGTAAATGTTACATCCCCGTCACATTCTTTACACTTTAGACACTGAGATAAAAAGTTAAAAACAGTTAAAAAATTTATAATAACGTTATTATGGCCAACATCGATTTCGATGTCATCATAACTCGCGTCCTTCATTTTCTTGGCTGAAGTACTAACAAAATCTGTCTCATTTTCCATTTTCTTTGGATTGTAATTGAATTTCTTCTTTCGTGGCCGATGTGGATGGATATTTCCCAGTGATTTCCGCGTGTTCGGCATTTTTCCGACACTGTTACTATTCACACGTTCGACGCACAACTGAAAACACCTTGCTTCAAGAAGAACGATCGCCCAACTGAGAATACGCAGGTATACGAGTTTACGATAGATTGGAATGTGTCGAAATTCGTTGACAGGGGCACAAACTTGCTACCTTGATTATTAATGAATTGATTAAAATAAAAATTATTATCGAAAAAATTAATTAGCTATTTACTCTTCTTTATTTATATGCATAATCTTATATCAATAACATAATTAAAATATAAAAACAAGATACTAAATATTATTTTAAAAACATATATTTATGTATTTCTCAAGGTTTAATGTATTGCATTGTAATGTTGTTAAAATTTTAAATCTTACAGATATAAAAAATTTAATATTTACAAAATAACTAGCAATTACATTATCACAGTATAGCACTATTATTTTTGCAAACTTACAGAAAAATCAAATACTTTTGAATAACAATGTTATTTCTTTTTTTTGTTCAATCTTATGGTTCAAGTTTGCAAAAATATTAGTGCTAATCTGCGATGTAGTTGTTAAGGGATATTCTTTAAATATACAAAATTTGTAATATCTGCAAGATTACAAATTTTAATAACATTATATTGCAATATGTTACGATACTATTATTATAATATCTACACTGTAACAAATTGTGTAAAATTGCAATTATTATAGTGGATAATTTTGAAACTCACTACAATGGTTTTAAATTTCCATGTATTTGTAAATGCAGGTAAATATATCGATGAGGGGAGCCCGACCCG
>NW_011959940.1:0-1907 GCF_000949405.1 Vollenhovia emeryi | reverse complement strand
TATATTAACTGTTAAAATAAAATTGTTCATTTATTACTTTCTTTGAAGAGTAGAAATAGAAAAAGAATAAAAACGTCAACTGATTAAAATACCAGTTACGTCACGATTTAAATCGCTCGACTACAGAATTTGTTGCATTTCTGGTGGCAGTTCGGCGGCAGGTTATGTCAGCAGACCCTGCTCGGTTTCTGCCGCCAATCTGCCACCATGTTGCATGAGCAGGATCTGCTCGATTTCTGCCGTCAATCTGCTGTCCGGTCATGTTATCAATCTTTGGTGTATTTCTGTTGATGATATGCCGACATTATGTGACATATCAGAGCCTGTATCAAATCTGTAGTCTTTCTGTCAACAAAATTTGGCAACAGATTTTTCGGAAATCTGTTCTTTACAGGCTTGGCTGTCTGGGTATCGATAAGATAATTTGTCTCAAAAGTACTTTTTTCACACAGCCACAAAATATCGCACTATATGCGCAACGTGTGCAATTTAATTTACAAATATAACCAAGTTAAATTGCACGCATTATCACATTATTTATTTTTATAAAACGTTTAATGTAACGAATAAAATAGAAAAACTTTCATATTAAGACGGCTTAATACATAAAACAACAAAAAAATTAACTCATTTACTTACGAACGAATTTATACTTTTCTTTGGTATGTTTTTCTTCCGTTGGAATTATTTGTACCACGGTCTTATACACAGGTCGGGACACTCCTATACCGGCTACATGCTTTCAAGTGTGCTCAAAGTGACGCCAATATGGCGGTCAGCTCAGGCCTAAAGGTGCAATTTCACGTGACTTTTCGACGTAGTGGGGGAAAAAGTTGACAGAAAAATTTTTATGATGTATATTTAAATGTCTGTCAACTTTTTCCCCCACTACGTCGAAAAGTCACGTGAAATTGCACCTTTAGGCCTGAGCTGACCGCCATATCGGCGTCATTTCGATCACGCTTTATTCCACGAGTGTCCCGACCTGTGTATAAGACCGTGATTTGTACTATTAAGGCGATTTCCGAAAGCTACGCCTACTCCTCTCCGTTTCCTTTTCCATTCGGCCAGTGAAGCCTACAAGTGACGGTTGTGCCGGCTCAGGATTGTTACATGTCTGCAGGAGCTTGCATGGGCGCGCTTCGTAATTATTAATCTGTTCTTGTGAAATTCTGTTTTGTATTTTATAGTAATACTTTTATATCAACTTATAATTATCCAGATAGCAAAATGATGCAAACTTTGTGCAAAATTTGTAACAAACTCGAGCACGCCTTTGTAGCAAAATTGGAACAAGGTGTGTCCGGATTAAGCTTTTTTTTTTGTTCCGAGAGAGGGAAAACGCATTTACGCGTACCGTCAGGCCGGTCCTGGACGGTTATGCCGGACTCACCCGTGAAGCGGGAATACTCGACTAAAAAACCCTCTCTTTAGGACCATCCTCCGCATTATAGGCGAACACTCCCGGTATTACCTATCGAAGGAATTTCTTCAGGAAGCATCCGCCCAACAATATTGAGCTTTATAGCTCCAGTCAAGGGCGGCCAACGAAACACGACCGCCGCCCCATGCGATCCCGAGTCCACAACGCGATTGACCCGATTTCGCAGGTCACCCACGGCACAGACCACGAACCGCAGGGCCACCGGTCGGTGGATAGTCCACGCGATAACAGACACGTCTAGCCAGTATAATCAAAGACACATATACAGGGTGTCAGATTCGATATGGACGACCCCAAAGATTATAGTAGATTGGGTTAAACTGAGAAGAAAAGTTATATAAAATTTTACAAAATCGTAATTATTATCGGCCTAATTCAGAAAAACGTCTGAGCCAATAAGGCCGGACTCGGCAGCATGCAAAATCGTGTGTTTGTTGACATCTCTCAAAAATCGATAGCGAGA
>NW_011959939.1:0-1907 GCF_000949405.1 Vollenhovia emeryi | reverse complement strand
CTCTTGACTATATGCACTTGATTTGTTTGGGTATTGTAAAAAAAATGATATTGCTGTGGATGAGTGGACCACTAGCTGTTCGTATTAATGTGCAAGCAAAAGATAATATTTCGCAAGCACTTATTAATTTAAGAAAAACTGTGCCTAAAGAATTTTCAAGACGACCTCGAAGTTTAAATGAAATAGCATACTGGAAAGCCACAGAATTTAGGCAATTTTTACTTTACACTGGACCTATTGTTTTAAAAACAGTTTTAAATAGAAACGTATATACAAACTTTTTGACTTTGCATGTAGCTATATCGATACTCATCAGTCCAATGTTAACAAAAAATAAAAATAAAATAGATTATGCAGAAAAATTGTTGCAACATTTTGTAGATTCATTTCAGAAAATTTATGGCAAAGAATATATGTCTCATAATGTACATAATTTATTACATCTCTCTAATGAAGTTCGACAATTTGGACCACTTGATTCCTTTAGTTCGTTTAGATTTGAAATTTTTTTACAAATTTTAAAAAGTTTTCTGCATAAAGCAGAGAAACCACTGCAGCAAGTTATACGACGATACACAGAAAGAAGGCAAAATCAATATGAGAACATGAATAATAAATTATTACACTCACTTTATAAATTAGAATTAAAAGCAAGACATGTTAATGGTATATTGGCAAATGAAATTCGAGATATTGTTGAATCGCAATATAAAAAACTAATATTATTAGGAAATTATGAAATCGACTGCAATAGTGAAGCAAATAATTGTATCATGACAAAAGGTGGAAACTTAATGATAGTTAAGAACATCGTGAAATGTACCAATAATACAATATATATTGTTGGTTATCAACTGAGAAAAACAGATATTTTATATTCACGACCATTTTCATCAGAGAATCTGGATATTAATGCTGTTGAAGAAAGTAGTAATGTGATATATTGTTCTCCGCATGAAATACAGGGAAAGATGTGGAAAATTAAATTTAATTCAAAATTGTATGTCATTCCTATTCGGCATGTTTGTGGACAATAAAATAACTTTTAAAACGTAATATGTAACATAATTTATGTACATACACACACACGCGCATTCTCGCGGAACGAGAGCAAAAAATCACAGAAAGCTCGTAATTAGTCAAGGCTCTCGTTCCGCGATTTTCTGCGTACGCCGGTCGAAAAGCTTTCCCCCGATTGGCCGGGCCGCGATGCCGTTATCTCGTGCAACCCCCGCTCGCGGGCGCGACGAACAATTGCAATCGGCCGTTTCGCACAGGATTTCGCTCTCTTGCTCGCGGACTATCGACGCCGTCGGATCGGATCCCGTGTCGGTTCAGTGTCTGTGAGCCGGGAGTCAATAACCAGAGAAGAAGAAGAGAGACGCCGTCGGATCGCCCTACAGTCCCACACCAAGGTAGGGATCTCGAGGACGTCGCCGCGTAGGACACGAGGAGTATCGGTGAGGTGGCCCTCGTTATTATTTTCTCAATTCTAAAGTCGCGTGTGCACTCAAAGAGGCCGGCTCATGTTTTGGCGTCGCGTTGCGCTTAGTAAACTCGGTCCCGTTCCCAGGAAATGGATGAGTATTTGGTCTAGGCGAGCGATCGGTGCCAAGCGTGAACGGCCCCAGGTATCTGATGCGTCCTAATTCGAATCTCGGATCGCGAATCGGTGCCGTGGAAGTCGCGCTCGCTACGAGAGGTGGGCGCGTGATCGCGGGTCTAATAGCGCTCGTACCTGCAGTCAGAAATTACTCGTAGATCGACGTCGAAACGACGTCGTATCGACATCGAAACCGTCATGTACACGCTACTCGTGTTCAATAAAACGCTCGGCATACAGCGCTATATTGTTCTACGATGATCTCGCCGGGCGTTTTATTGATAGAGACGCTCTCGCGCCGTGT
>NW_011959938.1:0-1906 GCF_000949405.1 Vollenhovia emeryi | reverse complement strand
TACTAAGGTCAATTGCCAATGCGAGCCGACAAATTCGTACATGAACATCTTGATTATCTTGACGGAAAAATAAAATTGGCATCGTGTCAAAAAGATGCTTTAAATATAAATTATACACAGGAAAATCAAGTAGCCCTTAATTATTCTGAAAGTTCCATTGAGGTGCAACCAAATCAATCGATAGATGACTGTTCTTATTCTAGTACGATTAATTATGATGTACAAAATATTAACACAACAGAAGGCATCAATAAAAATAATGTAACGGTTGATACCATCGTTCCTAATAATAAGGATAAAAATAATGCATCGATGGATACAATCATGGTTGATAACGAAGATCAGTTAAACTGCAATGTCCGCGAAAATTGGCGAGGTCTTGTTCGTGAATCACCGGAAGAGCAATGTTTTACTCCAAAAAAACGGCGTAAACCATCTTATTTAGATAAGTGCCCGGAATGGGACTACATTAAATTAGCTAGAAATCAAAACATACCACTCATACAGAATGGTAATATATGTAAAAGCGTCAGTATCGATAAAAAGGTTATAACCATTTTTCAAACTTGTGCGTTCGACGCGATACTCCATTTAGTTGCAAGCGGCATTGCAAATATCAAGTCCTATGAGGACAAAATAAAGTTTTCCGAAAATCCTACGATAAAGCTAGCCATGTCAGTATTACGTGATGGAAAAATAACAACAAGTCACTACAAAGAAAGAGTTAACATCTTATTAAAAATATCTCTTTTTAGTGACGCTTTAACTAGCTATACTCGTGGGATTTCAAAATTAAATACCAATTGCAACGTCGCACATTTAGTTAGTTATTTATTCACTGATACACCGAGTTGTGAAAAAATCGTTGAATGTACCTGTGGCTCCTCGCAAAAAAGGCAGCTTACGGAATTAAACATCAATGTGGACATACTCCTTTGCAAGGGATTACAATATATGCAAGAGGCAATCGATAACACTTTGGCGGTTACAACAAAATGTAAAAAATGTTCACATACTGTCATAGAAAATGTTGAGTATGGTTCACACATATTTATTGATACTACGATATTTACTGACGAGCGATACATTAAACGAGACAAAACAATCACACATTCTCTCGAAACAATTGCTACAAATATTATCTTAAATTCGAAAACACATATTTTAGTTGGTACGATACATTACATTAAATCTTCTAGCGATAGTGCTGATAACGGGCATTATGTTACGTATGCGCGATCTGGAGCTCACTGGTACGAGTATGATGATTTAAAAAAAAACGAACAGTTGTAAACACAAAAACTACTATTAGTCCACATCTTATTTTTTATTTTAGCGCCGAAATATAAATTTTAATATTAAATATATACCTGTGATTAATAAAAGACATTTTTTGTAATATGATGTGATATATTAAAATGTATTAAAAACTATTTAGTATTATATATAAATAAGATCTATACTTACCATTTATATCCCCACTCATTATTTCTATAGAGACACCTCGCCGAATTCTACAATTCCAGAAATCAACTTAGTACCTACGCAATGGCTTTGTCGGCATCTTGAGTCCGTGTTCCGCTTTTACATCATATCTTTCTTTAACTTATTGTTAGTATCGTATTAAACACCACGGACTCTACTGGCACGTGATCGGCTCTGACCGATTCTGCTCATGGTCGGAGCACGACTACCCCAAAATTAGAGCACCGTCAACATCGCGTCTGAAAGAAATTATAACATTCCAATCAGCGTGAGTGACTGATAAACTGTTTATTTCGAACGATTGTATAGGCACGAGAAACATACGTTGCTTTAAATTTAATTTCGTTACACTATTGCATAGAACTGTTCAAAACTGCCATTAGAACTGCAGGAATTCATCAGCACGACAGATTTTCACCAA
>NW_011959937.1:0-1906 GCF_000949405.1 Vollenhovia emeryi | reverse complement strand
ATAATCGCGGAGCCATGCGGATTGCGCGAATTGTAGTACGCGATGTATATTTGTGACGCGAAGACCATGACGCGTACATTGCTGCAGGTTGCGATAGTGAATGACGTAACGCTTCTTGCAATATAGAGTCGCCAGAAGTTTTGCCTGCCGCTTGCCAGGCGGCTTATCGCGCGTTGGACAGAACGGTAGATCAGTGTGCTCGTCGTGTATACTTTGTGGGTACTCGAGATCGACCTCGAGAATGTAACCCGTGGGCGAGTCCGAGGCGATCGCACTAAAGTCAAAATCTGCAACATCGTCGACCCATCGAAATTCGGCGTATGGCAATGGTTGACACATTGCCCATCCATATAGATTATTTACGTCAAAGTACATCAAGTATGAGGAAGCTTTCGATGGATCATACGAGTGCATATATTTGTTGTTAGCCTGCGCATATCTACTGGAGCATTGACTCAGACCGCCACGTATACCGCGCTCGATAAACATGACCATATCAATGTCCGTGAGGAGTTCGAAATTTATACGTGTATGTTTAAGCATGGCATCCCACGTGAATCCTGGTAATGTGTAATAATACGCGGGATCGAGACCATAACTCTCGATACACTTGTCTCGGAAATTTTCAAAAATGTCAGCCTACAACATGACATCCGTTTTCATATACAGGTCGCTGTACTCGCCCAAGAATTGAATGGCAAACTGTCGCCAGACGTTCGCAGCGTGCGCGTAATCGTTCTCGGATACAGTGTCACCGGTCAAGGAACTGTAAAATGATTCGCGCGGTGGTAAACACGTGTTCTCCAACTTTTCGACGCAATCAACGTACTCGTACGGAAAGACACCCTTTCGCGTCAATAAATTGAAATTTTCCACCGATAACTTTGAAAAATTTGAACGTGTAATTTTCAAATTATCCATGCTGAGAAGAGACGCTAGTTTGTCGAGACTGACAGTTAAAAATTTGTATGAATCGATGAATCGCAATTTCATACAATTTCGCCAATCTGATTTTTCAGCGGTGCCTGTGACATGTTTGGTGAAGGAAATGTATTTTTCCTTCGTTATTGGAAGCAATTCTACATGTCCTTCGTACGCTGTAGCTATTTCTTTGATAATGAAATGCAAATCGTAACCAGATAAATTGTGGAAGACCACAGGAACACAATATAAATTTTTATAATTTAAATTACAATTCGAATGCGCTGGACCTCTATATCTTTCGGTCAAATGGCAATGATCGCGTACTCTATCATCACCTAGTGCGAACGGTTTTTCACATATGTGGCAATGCGTCGCGCTACGGTATGCCCCCCACTGTTCCTTCGACAAATTTTCCATAGGGACATTAGTGAATAATTTTTCTTTTACGTGTTGTGATAACACTTTGAGTTGCTTGACGAACCACGTGATGCAATCTTTATCGCGACGAGATTGGTATGTGGACAATGAATCATCGTACGAGCAATGCACGTAATATCCAACGCTGAATACCTCATGATGCTGATACGCATATGAAGACGTTATCGAATCCTTGTCAATCTTTTCCAGAGTGCACTCCAAGTCGGCGTATACGACAAACGGTGCACGTTCCTTACAGTTGTAATTTTTGAAGGTCAGCCACTTGTCGTCCTCACTCGGTAATCTGATCGCGCAGTCGTTTATCTCTCCACAGTCCACAATGTGAGCTTCCAACCTTTGACTCGAACTAAAGTAATGCAAGCATCTGGAAATATATTTTTTATTATTCATAACATATTTTTATATTATTCATAAAAAAAATTATACATACCGATCGCAGAAATATTTTTTTCCTTTGTGCTTAGTCAACTGCATGCTCATGAGGCGGGACATATTTTTTATCCATGCAAAATGACCCACGTCGTTGTCTCCCTGAACGTATAGC
>NW_011959936.1:0-1905 GCF_000949405.1 Vollenhovia emeryi | reverse complement strand
CAATCCTGAACATACCGCCCGCCTTGAAACGCAGTTTCGAAATTACTCTAGGTGAGCAACAACTGCGTTCCACGACGGGGGTTTGAAGACGCACAGGTCACGCCGTCGGCGTCGTGAGCCGTGTAACAATCGGAATGAGGCATCCGGAGAATGACATATTAAAGTAGACAATTGGTTATGGACATTGAGCTTGTAAAGACGTGATCTATTGTACTTCCGAGGCATACTCACGGTCGGTGCGCCGGGTATGGTCACGCGGCAGGACGATCTGTATCCGTGACCGGTAGGATACATAATTTGCAGATCGGGCGCACGTACTCCGAGGCGGCGGTTTTAATGGTGACTACGCGAGTCAGACCGTCAGAGCCGGAATGAAGTCGAACGACTCGACCAAGCTCCCATTTGCAGGGAGGTAACAACGGGTTGCGTAATAAGGCGAGTTGTCCAATGGTCACCGGAGGTTGAATTTTGCGCCACTTGCTACGCTGTTGCAGCGTATTCACATAATCCGTCGTCCAAAGCTTCCAAAAGCGTTCTGTTATATGGCGAACGATTTGCCAGCGTGATAGCCGATTTTCGGCGAGATTGAGCACTGACGGCTCTGGAGGAACAGTGATGGTAGAACCGACCAAAAAATGTCCTGGAGTCAGGTATCGAGTATCATCAGGATCGTCAGAGATAGGAGCAATCGGGCGCGAGTTAAGACACGCCTCGATTTGACACAAGAGGGTCGAACACTCCTCGAATGACAACGTGTGACTTCCTAACACGCGACGCAGGTGATGCTTCACGCTGCGGACTCCAGCCTCCCAGAGCCCACCGAAGTGAGGAGCGGACGGCGGAATAAAGTTCCACGTGATACCGTCGCTCGCGGTGCTATTCAGAAAATTCGGATCGCGCAACGCACCTCGATAGGCCGTCGCTAACTCCTTATCGGCTCCAACGAAGGTTGTGCCGTTATCTGAGTACATGGATTGGGGGAGGCCCCGGCGCGAGCAAAATCGCGCAAAGGCGCTGATGAAAGCAGGAGTGGAGTAATCGCCCACCAACTCTAAATGAATGGCGCGGGTCGCTAGACAAACAAAGAGCGCGATGTAGGCCTTTCGGGATGCTATGCCTCGCCCTGCGGAGGCGCGAACCTTTAAAGGCCCAGCATAATCGATGCCGCAATGGGCAAAGCAGCGAGACGAGGGCGACACGCGACTGGATGGGAGATCACCCATGAGCTGAGTCGGAACAGAAGCCCGCTCACGAGCGCAAACGACGCATTCGCGAAGAACAGACTTTGTAAGGTTGCGAGAGCGCAGTATCCAATACTCCCTGCGAAGGGAACTCAACGTGAGTTGGAGACCAGAGTGAAGGAAGCGCAAATGAACCTGAGCAACTATGAGACGTACGAGAGGGTGTGGGGCGAGAAGGATCGGATGTTTCATGTCGTATGGCAACGGAGCATTTCTCAGCCGACCCCCCACACGCATCACCTGGTCGCGGTCAAGGAAAGGATTGAGCGCGACAATTGAACTCTTTGCCGGTAGCGATCGACCCTTTGAAAGAGATTGCAGATCGTCAGCGAAAAGCTCCTCCTGAACGCGTCTGATCCAGAAGATCTTCGCTCGGGTGTACTCAAGGGACGTGAGCGCCCTCGAGTCAATGACAGGATCATGACGATCGAGGTTGGCTCGACGGCAAGCGGAAACGAACCGAAGAACGTAAGCGGTGACGCGAATCAAACGTGCCCAGGAGGAATATCGAACAGCGACTTGGTTAGGTGACGTGTGGACGGATGGCTGTGCGAGTGAGAGCGGATACTTGGTAAAAGCGTTTTAGAGAGATAATTACTGCGGAGATAGAGAAGAGAGTAGGGAGAGGATAGCGAGAAACGAGTAGAGGCGGCAGAAGTGAATG
>NW_011959935.1:0-1905 GCF_000949405.1 Vollenhovia emeryi | reverse complement strand
AGAAAACGTATTTATGGCCCTATAATATGGGTCGTTTTGTAATATTCTAGACAATTTTTGTCTTTACAGACATTTATCCGTTACATAAATTATCATACAGTTTATCTGAAAGTGGAACAACCGACCCTAAGGCTTTCACAAAGTTGAGATATGAATTAACAGTCTATTGCTGATATTATCGTACTGCAAACTTTTGCCGATGAAATAAAATGTTTCCTTTGTTCGTATCATTAAAAATCATAAGCGTGTTGTTTGCGTTTTTCATGGAATGTCTGTAACATTCCTTTTCTTCCGTGAAATAATTCGTTCCACAAAATAAAATGCTGGTGAAAAATGAACGGTAAAGTATGTATTTTGAAAGCATCCAGATAAATGTTTCTTAAATTAACAAGTTCCTATATGGATCATCGGTGAACTTTCCGTTTAACCGTTAAGCTGTTTACAATTTTTGTTATTAAGAATTTCACAAGAATTGAGATTAAGGTGGAGAATTAAGAATTAAGTTGTATAAGATGATGTATAATTAATATGTATTAATGTATTAATATATGTATTAATATACATATGTATGAATGTATGAATTAAGATGTATGGATATTTTAGATACTATTGTTCAATTAAAGAAATTGATTGCTACAAAGAGGGCAATAATACCACCCAAACATAAAGTACAATCAGCTACAGAAAGTACTGATACAACTACTGATACAGAGAATATCACTACAAAAAAGGCAAGACTTGTATATAATGTATATTCCTTACATATCACATATCTATACCTTATGACTCTTATGAGATATAAAAATTTTATGATCACGATTTCCTTATAGAAAGACAAGTCCGAAGAAATCAGAGAAACGTTGCAACAAAAAATAGACGACATTCGAAGGATGGCTAATCCACCAATACAAAATGAAAAAATGAACAGTGCATTTCAGTAAGTGTTTTATTTATTTATGCATAAAAATACCAGTATAAAGTTTCAAAATTTCGATTACCATACGTAAAAATTCCGTTAGAAACGGATGGAACATGCATTAAATTATATCTGTTTCTGACTGTTCTACTATGTGTTTTCACGAAACGCATAGTAGAACAGTCAGAAACAGACAGAATTTAATGCACGTTCTATCCGTTTCTAACAGAATTTTTACCAGGAATTATAAAACTTTTTACTATTTAAAATGACAACAATATACACTGGTCAAAAAAATTAACGCAACAAGAAATTTACATCAAAATTTGGCGAATTTCAAATAAGCGTAACTTCGCGAAAACTGGTCGAATTGAAAAGTTTTTTTTTCATTTTATAGGGCAAAGTCTCTGCTTTAAGAAGCTCTAATTGGAATTTGCATCCACTCTTACCATTTCCCGGAACTTTCTCAAAATCATGACCATGTTTCTTCTCTAAAAAATTGCACACTTTGACGCACTGTGCGGAGTGTAGTAATTTTTCTTCGCCAGTTCTGCTTACGGTATCAAAAAGTGTATACTTTTCTCTTCAATTTAAAAAAAAAAGAGAAGTTCCTACGATTTTTTTCGCCAAATCACAGCTCATTGAAATAACCTTTGTGTTTTCGACATTACCGACGATATCTCCGTTAAAAATCATCGTAGCAAGATCGTTTTTTTTTAATTAAAGCTTGCACTCTCAGCTTCAAAACTAGTCACCAGATTTTTCCTCGAATGCATCTGCGCTGCTGTAGCTTTTAAAATGTAAGGACATGTTTTTACCTAAAAACTAACCAACTTTGGCCAGGTGCCCGGGCGTAGGAAATTTTTCCTCGCTAATTCTGCTCAAAGTATCAAAAAGTGTGTACTCTTCCCTTCAATTTAAAAAAAAGAAGAAGTTACTGCGATTTTTTTTCGCCAAGTTATAGCTTTTTGAAGTAACCCTTTATTTTC
>NW_011959934.1:0-1950 GCF_000949405.1 Vollenhovia emeryi | reverse complement strand
GCAAGGTAAGAGCGCGAGTGAGAAAGAGAGAGAATGTGTGTGTACTAGCGCGTCGCGATCAGCTGATGGCAGCGTCGTCGCGGGCGCTCTTGCCGTAAGCGCCCGCGACGACGGTGAGCCGCGCCGTTCCTGCCTGCCTCTAGTATCTGGCCCGTCATTCGTTATCTTTTCCTCTTTACATTTCAAAAACTAAGCTTCGGAGAAAATTTTGCAAGAGGAAAAATCATTTCAGAATTAAGTTTAGAATACGACATTTTAAGGACAAGTGGTTGTTCTGAATCACCCTGTATACTATTTAGCTCTGTCGCAACATTCCTCGAACAATTTTGCAATTCTTCCTGCTCTTTTCTTCGTCGGAGGTTTTACTGGTGCATCAAACGCAACGTCTTCCAATGACACTTCAAATACTTTCTTCAGCCAATCTTTATTTTTTTATTTAAATCTATCAGTTTTTTCTGAATATCCTGCAATTTTTTCTTTAATTGATACAGAAAATGTTGCTGAATCTCTTTAATTATCTTATCCAGATTTTGTCTTTAAGCTAGAAAATGTATTTTTTAGTGGTGTTTTCATTTTGTCAACATCATAATTACTAGCTAGAATTACGTTTAACAAATCTCATCATTGTGAGAACGTGCAGTAGCTTGGAAATCTTCTTAACAACCGTCTTGACAAAAATATGTTATAAAAAATTGAAGTTCATCGAGTCCAAAATATAATAAAAGACAGTCTACCTATATTGTAAATGGTGACATCAGCCATCTGATTGAGTAGAAGTCTTCGCGTTTTCTGAAGAGAATTTATCAATTAAGAAGATTTCTAAGCTACTGTAAGTTCTCAGAATGGCGAGGTTTTCAATTTCCTACGAAAATTTGTCAGACGTGATTCTAGTTAGTAATTATGATGTTGACGAAATAAGAAAATCATTGAAAAATACATTCGCCTTAAAGACAAATAATCTCGACAAAATCATTAAAGAGATTCAGCAACGTTTTCTACATCAATTAAAGAAAAAATGGCAGGACAATCAGAGAAAAGCTGATAGATTTAAATCAAAAAATAAAGATTGGCTAAAGAAAGTATTTGAAGTATCATTGGAAGATATTGCGTTTGATGCACCAGTAAAACCTTCGACGAAGAAAAGAGCAGGAAGACCTGCAAAATCGTTCGAGGAATGTTGCGACAGAGCTAAACGGTATATATACATAAATATTATAATATTAACACATTTTAAGTGGTATTAATAAAAAGCAGGTGTGCGTGCATATGTACATATGTTTATACATGTATGAAATGCATCTATGATTTTTCGAAATACTATTGGTAAAACTTTACAAACACGGACCCAGCCCCAATGACCTTGACCTTGGCATATGTTGTCAAGGTCACCTTACTGAGTGACCTTCAGAAGGTTTTAGCCGTCGCTCGTTGTTTGTTAAAAAGTTATAAAGAAAATAAGTTTCGCAAATGCTATGTAGTTCACGATATCATGTACGTTTAGGATGGCCTCACGTGGAAAGTTTCTGACACCATATACAATTCAAAGAATGTATAAGTGTCTTTGAGTAATAATTTTCGAGAAAAATGATGGAGTCTAAATCTTATATCTTTTTAACGAACCAGTTGCAAGTGTCTTTAGCACGGCGCGCTGCGCGCGCCCCACCCCCTCCCAACCTCCCCCTTTCGCCCCTTCCAACCCCTCCCCCTCCCCACCCTCCCCTCCCCACCCCCTCCCCAGCCCCTCCGTTTTGTGTATAATTTTTATGTGTGTATAAGAGTTGGCGAGGTCGAGAAACGCATTTTGGACATGTTAATTTTTGACATTTTTTTGAAATTTTGTACAATTAATCCAAGTTTTCTTGAATAATATGTCAACTGTTCTGTATAGCAGATAATTTTCCATCATTTGTAGAGGAATGATGCAAACTGTTGAGGCAAACTGTGACTCTA
>NW_011959933.1:0-1904 GCF_000949405.1 Vollenhovia emeryi | reverse complement strand
ACTATGTATAAATGGTGGGCGCGAATTAGAATACACCCTGTATACTGACTTGTATCCTGCGAGAACGTTGAGTAGCGTCGATTTCCCGGCACCTGAAGGACCCAGAATCGCCGTAAGTTCACCTGACTTAAATTGTCCGCTAACTCCCCTCAGAAGCACTTTCGATTCTGTAAATTTAACAAAAAGTCAAGTGATATTTAAAAGTGAATAATTCTTTGTAGTTACCGTATCGGAAGTATTTGCCGTGTAAGACAATGTGTTGCCGTATTAACAACGAACCCAGTGAGAAATGATTCGTCGATCAAAGTTGAAATGATGTCGAGTCGACGTCAATTCGACGGTGTCGATGTCGATTCGACGTCGTTTCGACATCGATCGACGAATCATTTCTCACTGGGAAGACAATTAATAAGATGACGAAATACTATTTTGATTAGGAGCATTGATTATACAAGTTAATTGGTAGAGTTTATGAGTGAGATTGAGTGAATGATAAAATACTATGCGTCATCACGATTACTTTACATAAGATGTATTAGTTAAGCGAAAGAAAGATCCTTTGCACTCATCTCCCTGAGCTCTTTCGCGATGTCATCGGTATCACTTGGCAGGAGAAGCGATTGCTTTATTATCATAGAATCTGCTTTATCATTGTTAAACATTTTACCGAGGTTTTTTGTCACAAACAAGAAAATAACTCAACTCCATATAATTCACTCGATTAATAATTGAAACGTATTTATAGCTTGAAAAATGATTAATAACATTGTAAGAGTTGAATCTGCTTAACACTTAATTTCATTTATGTAAGTTACTTGAAGTACAAACTCGAATACGCTGTATTTTTAATTAAGCGAGCGAGTTCACGGCCTTACTGGCTTCTTACATTATCGAAACAACCAGCTTATGCAGCAAGAACAGACATTAGCATATTTTTGTATTGTTATACTTTTATTGTTTTTCGTTGTGCCCTTACGCACACGCACAAACGCGTATATTTGCATTTTGATTTCTATGGCTAAAATTATAAAAAGCAAGTAAATGTGATATATGTATTTCCATTTTCACATAGTTCAATTTATAATTTTCAAAAATTCTTATATTTCTATCTTGTATTTTAGTTTTTTTATTGTGTATAATTTAATCTCTCTTCTTTTTTCCTCTCTACTAATATTTAATATTTATTTCTATTACTGGTACCTCTCCTATTGTGCGCAAGGCTTTATGTATATTCTTTGCTTATCAAAACTACGCATCGTTACTGTCGCGGTTACTGTTAGAACACAGTCTTAAACTAAAGCTAGAACAGTGCGATTATCTAATTAAGTTGATAATTAATCAATCATTTTTATCAATCGAGAGATAAATCATTTTAAACTAATACTCACAAGCATCTTCTTTTCGGTGTCAAAGAAAATAGGGAATATTAGGAATACATACAAAGGACACGGGTGGTTTTTGTTTCTCATTTTTTCATACGTTCTTTTTCTTGTATCAGGATATGTCTCGCGTAATTTTCGACGAAAAAGTATGTTCAATCTGCCGTATACAGCACGAGCGAATGGTATTGCAACGCAACACGAGAGGAGGAAGCGATTAGATCTATCTGTGCACGCGTCGCATAATAAGCACGAAACAAATGCCCATGATTCATTGTCACGCAATAACGTGAAGAAATGATATATGCGTGTGCCACATGTCTCAGCTATAATGCGACATTACAATATTTTATCAGCCACATTCAATTATCACTAGCATTTTCTTTCGCCGTGACAGGATACTGCGAAGAAAAATATTCTCTCATTGATTTCTTGTTATTTGGTAGAAGAAAAAACGTCTATTAAGCTGACACAGCCACTTCAGCACACTCGAATAAAACATATACAGAAATTTAGTGCTCTTTT
>NW_011959932.1:0-1904 GCF_000949405.1 Vollenhovia emeryi | reverse complement strand
TTGTTAGACTATAACTTTAACAGTCTAAGTTAAAAAAATTAATATTATAACGAACTCGTATTAATATGTCTTTAAATTATGAATTTTTTATGAGTTTTTCTCAATCTTAATAAAATATATTAAAATAAAATATTAAAACATCAAAATAAAACAAAATAAAATGGGACAAACCCAAAAACCTAACCTAACCTAGCCCTAATCTAGCCTAGCCTTTTTTCCATATCTCGGACAAGAGGGAGCTACGAGTTATAAAAGCCTGAACACATATCTAAATCACAAATCCCGAATAATCGGTTTTTTAAAGGGACGTCTGGTAACCTTAGCTTAATAATCAATGATAGAAGAGAAAACAATGATAAAAGAGCGAATAATTAATTGATAAACAAACATAAGCATGTCACAATGTGCCTCAAGGATTACTGTCACATACTGCCCCAAGCATACCTTTGCCACTTAACTTCAGGTGGACAGTGATACGATGCTTGCATTAACATGATTATAATCTTAAATAAAACGTTAAACATAATCTCCAAACAGGCCATGTATACTTGTGCCATCAAAAGAAATGCATTACCTTGAGAAACAAAACTATGAATTGAAAATCAAATTGCCGGTCTGGTCGGATTTTGTTATACTCTAACCGCCCTGATTTTTTTCAGAGACTTCTGAAACTCCGTCAAAGTAACTTTTTTTATGACGCCTTTCTTTTGTGTGTGTCTGTGGGGCCTGTCGATATTATTGCGGCCCGGCTGAAGCGCCCACAATACTTCTTAGCCGATAGCCGGTATGCTAAGGCGGGAAAGAACTCACTCCGTGTGTAGGATATATATGAGAACTTTATTGAGATCTTGATACACGGCAAGGTGATTAGACTTGACCGTGTCAATGGCGTGTCAATGGCGAGTTACGACTAACTTATTCTGTTCCCGCTCGGACAGCGCCACCGACGACCATAGACTGTGTCGTCGTAAGATGGGCAACTGCAAGTCGCCACACACTCCCCCCCGAGTGCTAACGCTGGAGAGAAAGAAATATAATTTTTGGTATGACACAGGGTGTCTATCACAAACAATTGACGCTGCTAAATATCACACAAAATATTGCAGGAACTTATGATACCGCTGCTTAGTACTAGAGTGAGCGCAGGATGTATCACAGACTTATACATAGGTACTAATGCTAAGAACGAAATGTAGACGCAAGATGTACAATGTAAGATGGATTAAACAATATTAAGGTACTGCTGCTTAGAACGACTATGTAGACGCAGGCTGTACATTGTAAGCTCCGAGATAAAATATAATATATGTTATACCGCTGCTTAAAGGCTAACGCATACGCAGGGTGTATAATTAATTGCACATGGAATAATACAGTATCGCTGCTTAAAAACTAACGCAAACGCAGGACGTAGGTATAAACCGAAGCAAAAGAAATAATAACACGCGACCGCGACCAGAATGAAAATTGCACTTAACACTAATGGCTAACGGAAAATATAAACTTTTACGCGCAATACATATCCACCTGTACTTCCCGTAACGCGGTTTTACTACCGAGGGAATAAGCGTACGGTGTTCTTGTCTAGCCTAATTTGCACCTTTTTTTTCGGGCCCGTATACGTTTTCAAGGTACCCGGTTGAACGCTTGACGAAGCAGGAGGCTTGTCTGTAGCGTCGGACGTAGACGGATCGCCAGGGGCTAGAGCGTCGTCCGGTACAAAATGAGCAGGTTTGAGACGCTCGATCGAAACGGCTGTAGGTTTACCGTTTATCTCGATCGAGTAGACTTTGTCCGACGTCCTTTCAATTACCCTGAAGGGGCCTGAATACGGTCGCTCTAGAGGCTTTTTGACCGCGTCCTTGCGGAGGAAGACGTGCGAACAGACAGACAATTCCTTAAAA
>NW_011959931.1:0-1908 GCF_000949405.1 Vollenhovia emeryi | reverse complement strand
AGTCGCGCTGCATCGTCGTCATGAATGACACTCTATAGCGGCTTTTTCATTGACGCTACGATTTAGCGTCAAATATAAGGCTTGTTTTCTGTTCCTACACTAGTGAACTAGTGCAATAAATTGGAGTAAGACAAGCATATTTTTTCTCATTCTAGCTTACTGCACTAGTTCACCAGTGCAGGAACAGAAAACAAACCCAATGTCACGTGACAAATATAGTGACTAGGGTTGCGTTCAGAAACGTCACCCGAATGCACCGGTGTATCATTTTATCCTTGTTTAACATACGGTGAGCAACAAGGATAGAATAATACGCTGGAGTACTCGGGTGGTGTTTCTGAACGCAGTCTTTGCGACACCCAGTCACACCACGGCACACTGAAAAGTTGAGACGGTCTCAACTTTTCCCCCCCTACGTCGAGAAGTCACTAGAGAACTCATTTGCCGCTGGTTTCTAGCGTCAACAAAATTGCACCTTATCGAATTAAAACTTGCGAGACCTCGTTAGATTTAATGGCGGGGCATAGGATATCGCGTTTAAACTTGGAATTTTTACGTTTCGGAACTTGTAATTTTTACGCGACAACTTAAAGTCGCGCTGCATCGTCGTCATGAATGACACTCTATTGTGGTCAACAATAAGGCTGAAATCACATGGTGCAGAATAGGAGTACGGAATAGAGAGTGCGTTATAGAAGCAACCAATCAGAGCTTTGCCGTATCAACGAGTGACGGAAATGTTTGGCCGGCCTGTTCCCATGGTGCGTCATAGACGACGTATTGGGTTAACACATTTTGCAACGAGATACGAACAGGTTAGAGAAGCAACTTCGCGAGTTTTCCGGTGTACGTGCTGAGATACGCTGTGGTGAATTTTAATGTTCGGACAAACGGAGATGAAAACAATGGACGCGAGTCCGCGGGATGTTAACGAAAGTGTGTTGAAGTTGGTGAACAGCATTCACTATGGGTGAGACAGTTTGCCATCGAATGTCCAAGAAGAAATAAAACTGAGAAAACTCGAGCTAACGTCCGCTTTCTCTCTCTTTCAGAGAAATCAAGGGCACCTACAACATCGTGGTGGCCACTATCTCCATGTTCAAGGAGATCATCAGCAATACAGAATGGGGAACAGCAAAGTATGACTCGTTACTCAAGTATCTTGCATTATCTTGCATCAGCGTGATGACACAATACGTGGCCCCGAGCGCGTGTCAGGGGGATGCTGGAGTGATTCTGTACATTCAGCACCTTTCGCTCCTAGAACGATTGATTCGTGAAAATATTTGTGTAATATACAAATTGTGTGGCGTTTGTGTACAGCCAAAAGTGCAGAATCACTCCAGCATCCCATTAAGCCAACGGCACACGATACGAAAAAGGTCTCATTCATGCGGCTCAAATGAATCTCTTTCGATGTCCACTGCTTCAGATGTTAACACAATTGAAGAACCGATGGAAGACAGTAACCCCTTAAGCACATCTGGAATCAATAGCAATATTTCTGAAAACAGTAGCTTCATCGAGCATACAAAACGTAAGTTTGCGTAAGATATTTTTTTAAAATATGCATTATATCGTTAGCATCTTATTTTTATGTATTTACTGTATTTTTATCAAGTAAGTTTTATGTTTAATATTTTTGTAATGTTTTAGGTCCAAGGAAGAAATCTGAAGACGTAGAATTTCAGAAGCATTTGGTTAACATTCTATCGGAGTGTAATAAGCCTCCTGATGGCATCGATGGATTCTTAATTTATTTGGGTGACATTTTGAAAAGATTACCGTTCAAAGCAAGAAGAGCTCTTCAAAAAGCAATTTTCGATTTAGCTTACGAAGCGGAAGAAAGAGCAGGATTTACTAAATAATATTTATAATTTACTAAAAAGTGTGCAAATTAGAAATTTG
>NW_011959930.1:0-1903 GCF_000949405.1 Vollenhovia emeryi | reverse complement strand
CTTTCCTCCCTCCTCTCCTATTCCCTGCTCCATTTTCAACTCATCCTTCTCTTCATCCCATCTCCATAACTTTCCCTCTATCCACAACTTCATATACCCCACCCTCACCTTTAACCCTTCCCTTCTCTTCACCTCCGCTTCCTCCCTTATTAACCATTCTACTCTTCTTTCTTTTTCCGTGAGATCATCCTTTATCCACTCGTTCCTCTCCCTCAGATTTCTCTTCCCTTTCATTACCTGTATCTTATCCCTCACGTTCTCGAATCTCACCATCACCATGTCTTTTCCATCCTTATATCTCTTCCCTATTCTCTTTATCTCCTCTATTTTCGCCTCTGCTCCCGTTTCTCTTACTATCTCCTCCACTTCCTCTCTTAATCCCTCCCATCCCTCTTTCTTAGCCTTTACCCCCCTTATTATAATATTTTTCTTTTTCTCTTCTCTTTTCATCATCTCCCCCTCTATTTCCATTCTCTTTACTCTCTCTCCTATATCCTCCCACCTCCTGTCTTTCTTCTCTCCTCCTCCTACCTCCTCCTTTTTTCTCTCCCCTTTCTCTACCTCCATCTCTCTTTTCTCCTTCTCTTTATACCCCTTCAATTCCTCCTCTACCTTTTTAATTCTCTCCTTCATTTCCTCCTTTTCCTTTTTCCATTCGCTCATCATCTCCTCCATCCATCTTCTCATCTCTTTCTTCTCCTCC
Source organism: Vollenhovia emeryi (assembly GCF_000949405.1). Taxonomy (NCBI): domain Eukaryota; kingdom Metazoa; phylum Arthropoda; class Insecta; order Hymenoptera; family Formicidae; genus Vollenhovia; species Vollenhovia emeryi. The sequence continues at coordinate 1,200 of NW_011959930.1, read as the reverse complement.
CTCCATTTCCTTATCTCTTCATTTATCCTCTCCGTTTCCCTTCCCTCTCTATTTTCTCCCCTCCTCTCTTCTTTCCCTTCCACTCCCTTAACTGGTGATCTTCCTACTTTCGTGCTCTTTCTAAAGATATTCTCTTCCCCTTTTTCCTCCCCCTGCCTCTCTTTCCTTTTCTCTCCTCTCTTGAACAAATCAGCTATTGGCAAACTATTTGCCCTTTCCCTTTTTTCTCTCCTTCCATCCTTACCTCTTCCTTCTTCCTACTGCCTACTTCTGTACGCTCGCCTCTCTACCCGTCTGCTTTTCTCTATGCTCCGCGCTCCTACTCCCTCTAGACTTCGACTCCCCTCTCTACCTCTCTCGCTAGTCTATGCCTACACGTGTCTGCCTGTCACTCTGCTCTTAACCTACCTTCTCCGTCCCGCTTTTCTCACCTCTACTCTATCCCTCTCGCTCCCGCGACTCTCCTCTATTTACTCTGCTTCACTCCACCCCTTCTCACGTCCACCCGTACTTCTCTTCCCTCTTTCACTACTCTACCTTTCCTAAATCCTCTCTTTTTCTCACACTCACACACCACAACACCTTTCACTCACGCTGCCGGAAACGGAAGTCCAAATTACGTACTTAATTGTTTAAAAAATGTTAAATAAATATTTTAATAAAAATCAAGTAAATAAAAATATAATATTACAAATATTAAAAATTTCAATTTTATTATAAATATATTAATTTAAATAATTAATAATTAAAACAAAGATTAAACTTGTAACGTGCCGTAAACAACGGGCACCTTCCCCACCGCGCACATTTTTCCCGGCACCGCTTCATCCCGTACCTACAACCGATTAGTATATAAGATGGCGAAAAAGCCACCGAGACACCAGTTCCCGACCGGCGAGTTGAGCAGGTCCACCTACGGCGACGACGAGATGAGTCCGAGCCGTTTCCTAACCTCGCGTGCTGAGCGAGATACCGAACATCTTCCGATCACGACGCGTAATGAGCGTCATCCCGAGAACCGCGAGTTGAGCGGGAGATCCTCTCCGACTCGTGCCACTCAAATCGTGGCCATCCAATCCGAGGGCTAAAGCGAGCTGAGCGAAGCCCGAAATCCTCGCCATGTGTTGAGTGGCTCGTACACACAACACCCGGCCTAAACCGTACATGCGAGTCGTCAGTTCGTCACCGGCAAGACGACAT
>NW_011959929.1:0-1903 GCF_000949405.1 Vollenhovia emeryi | reverse complement strand
TGAATTTCCCGATACCTTCAAATTCTCGGTATCCCATACCACTAGGACGCCACGGCCTGGCGAAGAGGACGGCACTCACTATCACTTCACCGACAAGGAAAAGATGCAGAGACAGGTGGAAAATGGCGAGTTTATTGAAACTGCTACATTTAGCGGCAACCTCTATGGGACGAGGTAAGCACATATATTTCCTTTTACATGAAAACTCAGATAAATCTCACTTGTGACGTCGTAACTCAGTTGAAAGCGTGTTCCTTTTGATTCTTGAGAAGTGAGATTCAACCAGATTTAACTGAGTTTTTGCGCACGATCAAGACCGTGTACTTTAGTTAGTTTAATAGACCATTAATGACGTCATATCTGAGTACAAAATACTAGCATAACTGAGTGACTCGGTATCACTTGAGTGTAAAAGGAAAGCAGCTATAGATATATATGGTAGATGGAAACGATATCAACCCGAGCTCCATTCGCAGCAAACGGGCGGTCCAAGAGGTGCAATGTTTGGGAAAGGTGTGTGTGCTGGATATCGAGATACAAGGTGTCAAACAAATTAAACGCACCGACCTCAATCCCCTTTACGTATTCGTAAAGCCACCGTCCATTGTGGAACTGGAGCGACGATTAAAGGCCAGAAATACAGAGACCGAGGAATCCTTGGAGCGTAGACTGTCGATTGCCAGATCCGAACTAGAATACGGTACAGAACACGAGATTCGCAATTGACGCTAACGGGAAAGATCAATCGCGCTCATACTTGTTTGTGTGTTTTTCCTCGTAGGTGAAACACCTGGTAACTTTGACGTTGTCATAGAAAATGATGATCTCGAAAAAGCGTATGAGACTTTGCGCAACTTTATATCGGCCAATTATAATCCGGGTTGCAGTACAGGTAAGAGTCGAGTGTCTCTCGACATTAATCTACCTTTCGCGCTAGCAATAGCGGAAGCATTCAAACGAACCACATCTCTGTGGCGTAAGATAACAGAAAGTATTTTTTAGGTGAGACAGCAAGCTAGTCCACACTTGACGGATCTTTGGACTAGCCGTACGTCGGGACACGAATGACGATTCCGACGAAACCTACGTTGCAATGACAATGTCAACGTAATTGAAATGGTCTACGCATATACACAGACTTTGCAAGTTGCAAAACCAAAATATCTTTACACACATTCTCGCTATGTGTGTGTGTGTGTGTGTGTGTAATCTATAGATCTATTTGCCAGATTTTTCGTTGGCCGAGTTTGTCATTCTCGCGGTGACAATAGTTGCATATTCCATACTCTTGCTACTTAATTTTATTTTTCCGCAACAGCGCTGCGCGTGTCACAACTGATACCTCTTTTAGATCGAATAAGAATTAGGGATTCATAGAGTTATTATTATTATTTTTTTTTAGAGACGCAGAGAAACTGCTTTCCCTAACAATAAGACAATTTTAGCTTAACGTTCAACAAGTAATAAGCTCAATGAAATAAATGTAAAATCGTAGATATAGCTGACTGAGACTATTCACCAAAAAAGGTTGTGTTCCAGTAGAGTAGGCTATCTGTTAAGTACTCGCGGTTTCATCCTCGTACTTATCTTCACGATTGACGTATCGGACTGATCGGCCTGATCGGAATAGTTACTTCTGGTTTACATCACATTTCACATTACGAGCGTACCAGATTATAGAGAAAGAGTTGTGCAAACATTCCAGCTGTGTAAAGCGTCTCCATGACATTCGCAAGAGATTCTTAGGATCGTGTAGAGAAAAAATACGTCCTAAATTGATACAGCCGCGCTTGTTTCACTTTATGCGTACAATCCAAAGCCTATAATGTTTTGTAGTTTAACTAGAAACTGATAGGATACATTCGTTATATGCTGTATATCGAGTTGATGTGTTAACGTAGAA
>NW_011959928.1:0-1903 GCF_000949405.1 Vollenhovia emeryi | reverse complement strand
CGCTTCTGTGTCTGAAAAATTCTGATTATATAGATATTTCTATGAAAAATTATACTAGTTAATTTTTTTAGTAACTTGCTGTTTTCCATTTAGTGACACAAGTCAACACATTCGTCATTCTGTCTTTTTTCATCATCCAGTGAACAAGGCTAAAACGATACTTGTGTAAACTTGTGTCGGTAAATGGAAAGCACCGATTGTTTGCGAATATGAGGACATAAAATGCGCGATGATTCTAATCAAATAGTTTTAACCCTTACTTACAGAATAAATTAAGGTATAAATCAATTTGTTTATTTTTGTAGCAGTTATAATTAAAGAAATTGTACATATGAATAATTCTAGCTCGATTCGCAAACCCTCATGATTTTATATTTTTTGCTATTTTTTAAGTGTAAATCTTTTCGAACCAAAAAGTGTTTTTAATTTTCTTGCTAGTTATCGTGGTTTTTAAGTTATAGCCATTTAAAGTTTTGAGTCTTTTACACAACACTGTTAAATAAAAGAAATTATATCGTTTGTTCAAATCATCCTTTTTATAACTTTTTGTTGAAATGATGCTATTTGAATTGCGCGCCCACAACTTGTTTCGTGCAGCGTGGTTCGACTCACTCTCCTCCGCCCCCCCCCCCCCTGTGTGTGACCCTTCCGGCCGCGCTGCGCGCTGCTGCCTTCTTCTCTTGTCTAGTCGTCCTGTCTGAACGTGTGTCGACGTGTATTGTACGATCTTTACTTTTATATAAACCTCTGTCTTAGAAGAGTACTCATAACGAGCGACGAAGAGTATCGAATAATAAATACTGTGTTATTAAAGTGGTATTGTTGCTGCTCTACTGAATTCTTCCGTCAGGTTATGGGCCCAGCACGCTTCCACTGCGCGAAGCAAAACCACGATCTCTGACCGGTTAATCTCTTGGTCGTTCGGCGCGCCGGGATATCAAATATCGCGTTACGTGCAGGATATGATAGTCCTGAGGTCGCCAATTTCGACAAAGGTGGTGTCGACTCGCTGTCGCCGTAAATTCGGTAGCTCGTTAGCACAGCCGCTCGCTTCGTGGCGGAATCTCGCGGTGTTTCGCGCGCGCACCGATCTGTGTCCTAACCTCGTTCGCGGGTGGTCGAGTTGGACGTTTCGCCGTCACGTACTTGTCCAACGAGTCGAGGCGATTATCGGGGCCGAGCGGAGGCGCACGACGTCAACGTTGAAGCACGACATGGTGAAGATGACCGCACCGACGCAATCCGTCGATGACCAAACGTATTTCGGTAACGCGCGCGAGCTCGAGCCGTCGGACTGCATCTTCGTCTTCAAGAGCACGTTATCGGATTACGAGGAGCCGCCCTCCGACGAAGAGGTTGAATTATCAAATGCGATCTACGTCTTGGAGGCTGTCTTGCTTGGAAGCATCCGCGCGGGCGAGAGGACGGCGGAAGGTAAAGAGGAAACACGTCTAACAAAAAGAGATGAAATGACGTTTCTTTTTTTCTGCAAATGTTGGAACAATGAATTAAGACTGCAGGAGAGGCATCCAGAACGAAGAATAACAATTCGAAAAACGAATGACGACACAATGGTTAAGACGGACGACGGAACAGTACACAAAATAGGTGTGTATGTGTTCGCTACGGATGTTGCAAATTTAATACGTATGACCACGGATGTGCACGGATGTTGCAAATTTAATACGTATGACTACGGGTGTTCACGGATGTTGCAAAAATGCGTATGATTACGGATGTTCACGGATGTTGCAAATTTAATGCGTATGATTACGGATGTTCACGGTTGTTGCCAATTTAATGCGTATGATTACGGATGTTCACGGTTGTTGCCAATTTAATGCGTATGATTACGGATGTTCACGGATGTTGCAAATTTAATACGTATGACTACGGATGTTCG
>NW_011959927.1:0-1903 GCF_000949405.1 Vollenhovia emeryi | reverse complement strand
GGTGGGGGTGCCATAGTGGCCGAACCGGATGAACACAATCTCTGCCAAATGTCCAAGTTAAACAACAAACAAACCCAAAAAAATAAAAAAGATGCAAGCGACAAGGTGAAGGGCGATTCCAGGAGACGCGGCAACGCTCCCGCGCTCGAATGGAAGAACCCGTTAGCGCTAGAGGAAGCGGAAAGAATCGCCGCTGACCTCACAAAGGCGCGAGTGGTGGTGGAAAGGGCAGCCGTCGGAACCAGTGAGAAGGGGAGTGCGGAGGTCCCATCAACATCGAAGGGACGAACCAGGGCAGGCCCAGCGTCGTATAAACGCAGCCTGGAGAAGAGGCCCCCAACACCGGAGGTCGAAGTTGCAGTCGATTCCGACACGGAGGTGGAGGACACGCACGCGAAAACGGCCGAGAGGATTACATTCCCGGAGCTCGAAGAATCCGATGCGGAGATGCCCGATGCCAATGAGGATGAAAGCGAAGAGGAGCCGAGAGATCGCCGAGGTCGCCCCCCGACCGTCGGCAAATACCTCCTGATGAGGCAAAGGTTAGCCGCCTCGAGGGAGGTAAAGCTCCTAAAGGAGAAGACCAGGACGCTAAAACAAATCTTGGACAAGCGGGTGCTCCCTAACCTAAGGGATAGGAGAAACATCACGCCCGAGCGAGAGGTAATCCGTCAGATGGAGTCGATGACCCCGGCCCAAATATCGGCGGAGATGACGGAGAACACACACGCGGTTATAAAAGTGGCGGAGAAGTCAAAAAACCTACAGGGTCCCATGGTACACCAGCTATACAAAGCTGCTACCAAGATCGGGGCTGGCACGAAAGTACTGGCGGGTAAAACAATAGATGCCGAGGAAGGGGGAAACCCCGTGGTAGTGGGAAGCCTGAGGGACAGGATCAAAGAGCTGGAGAACCAGGTGCTCCAGCTGAAGTCCCTGCTCGCGCAAAAGACGCAATCAGAGGGGGTTGCGTCCACGAGGAAGCGGAAGATCCAGAGGGTGGCGGATACATCCTCTGACGACGAGGGGGTGCGCACCGCATGGCCGAGCCCACCGCAACCTGAGGTGGAGCGGATGGACGTGCGGACAGAAGCGAGAGCGGTAGAGGAGCACGTACCGCACACCATGGCGCTAAGACCGGCGCTGCGGGGAAAGAAGAAGGAGCTCGAAGGGGCCTCAGAAAGTAAGGCCCTTGAGAAAGCCAGGAAGGTCCTGAAAGGGATCTCCGTAGAGGAGATGCTGACGGGAGATGCAAAAACCGTCAGGCAGAATATCGCGAACCTAGTGACGAGGTGCGAGGGCGCCATAGCGATATTCCCTCCAGCTGGAGGAAAAACAGTTGTCGCCAATCAACCTAAAGTAGCCCCGAGTAGCCAACAGGCAAAAGGGGTTATGAGAAAGGGAGAGACGAAGGGCCAGGGGAGTAAGAACGCCCAGCCTAAAACAACGAAAGCGCCGGCAAAGGCTAAAGCGGCGGGGAACGTCCAGAAGCCGCAGACCAAAACCGGCGGAGAGGTCCGACCGACTAAGTCGGCGGACAGATCTAGAGAGGAGGCCCGGGTCAGTACGAGGCAGAGATCGAGGTCCCGATCAAAGTCTCAAGGCACCTGGGCCGAAGTGGCCAAACGAGGCCTCCGTAAGAAGAGTGACGCAGGACCAAAAGGGACGGCGCCCAAGGACAATCCGACTGCCCCAGAGAAGAAGGCGCCAAAGAAGACTGGCGGCCAAAGGAACCCCAGGACGCAAGCGATCACGCTGACATGCCCCCCGGGGACCTACGCGGAAGGGATGCGACTCGTCAAGTCCCAAATAAATATCGAGGAACTGGGGATAGACACTCTCAGACCCAGGAGGGCCCAAACAGGGGCGATTATTCTCGAGATATCGGGCGAGAATGCCAAAG
>NW_011959926.1:0-1903 GCF_000949405.1 Vollenhovia emeryi | reverse complement strand
AGAGAGAGAGAGAGGCGACAGTCGCGTCAAGTGTTCTCGTAATAAACGCGGCGGGCGTGCGTCACGTGTTTCGCGCGTGCGAAAGCGGAAAAGGCGCTCGCGATAGCGCGAAAAAAGCCGGCGCGCCGCGGCCGGGTCGACGAACCCGCGTAGGATTAATTTGGCGTGCGTTCGTAACTTCCTTCAACGAGACTTAACCCCGCGCGACCCCGGCTTGACACCCGGGGTGGAGGGCGGGAGCAGATATAAAAGTGTCTGAAACTGAACACGGCGGGCGGGGCGTAACCGCGCCCGTCGCGGCGGTTAAAAGGACGTCGGCGCGGCGGTGCCGCGCGTGTTCGGGCGCGCACGCCGCGAAATCTAGAATTAACCGGGCCCGGTGCGAGATGGTGAAATTAATTCGCGCAATCATTCACGCGCGATTGGACGGTCATGCTTCGCGGGGCAACCCTCTCGGATTCGGATGCAAAATACGACGACGAGTCGGCGTTCGCGTTACGAGATCGTCGTACATCCTCGATTCGGATCGACCGAATCGGTCTGGTGCCTCCTGAAGCGAGTCTAGGGAGGATAATCGCGTCTTTTCCGCCTCACGGCGAACGCTTGTGTCCGATGCGGGCCGAACTGGATGCGTTGTTACGATTGTAGGTCGACGGTGACCCCGGCAGAAATGCAATAAATATCATCCACGCCGACAAAATCCTCGTTTCTCTGCCCGTCGTTTCACCCGTCTCGAGAGCTTCTTTGCCTCTTTTCGCTTCCTTCTTTTTTTATACCCCTTTTCATTTCTCCCGCTTTCATCGCTTCCCCGTGCCTGTCCTTTTATACCGAATGGTTAAACGTCGTCATACTGTCACAGACTCAAATGTCGGAAAAATGAGAAGAGACGGCGGTGCTCGTTTGGATGCCGTTATTATCGTAAAGTTTCTCTGTGTAAAGTATACTGGGAGAACGAAAAATATATAATATATGTATTAATATTAAATAATATCTTCTGAAAATATTGTTATCCTAGATTTACAAACACCTAGAAATTGCTATGTTCATGTGTGGAAATTGGAATAGCATGAAGGTGCTCGCGGGTAAAAGTTAATGATCCTCCTATTAGAAAAAATCTAGTTAGACCATACACATAGAACAGATTGCGCGCTCCCTACCTCTCCCGTGTTGAGAACATGTACAAACTTTAGAACGAGATAGCTGACAGTTGAGTGGTCGCCTCATCTTGGTCTAATAAATAGTGGGGGTAACAGAAGACTAAGGAAAATGACAGAGGGCGACCACTCAATGTATGTTGTCTCTTTCTAAAGTTCGTACACTGCTTCAGCCAAACGCGCAGTCTACATATTATACGCCTATGAGTTAGACGTGGGATTTAAAACAAAAAGAGCGACAATAGTTTTGAAACTGCATACTCACATATATTTAACATATTTATTAGTTTTACGTATATCTGAAAATTTGATATAACAAAAGGTACACAAACCCCCAAAGTAGAGATCTAGAGAAGTAACCTTTTAAAAGGGGCTCTTAGCCCGATGCTCCTTTGCGTTTATTACATAGGCCTTATGAATTTCACTAATTGCCTTTCAAAAGTATTTCGTCAATCGGAGAAAGACGTGACACAAATCCTCTTTGCATATTTTACATCTTACATCTTGCAAGTGACAAATGAAATCTCTCTTCCGTAGCTGTCGTACGCGGAGATGATTTGTAACCGAAAGTAGTTTCCTGAAAAGATATGCTGAATTTTGAATGAACAATGAACGTCTCTCTTTCCCTCTATCTCTTGCGCTTTCTCATCTCCTCGCCCCCCCCCCCCCTCCCGGTCCTGCTCTTTCCTCCCTCTGGATACCGACATGCAACGAGCGGGCGGGTTCAACGAACCCGGGATGACGTGACA
>NW_011959925.1:0-1903 GCF_000949405.1 Vollenhovia emeryi | reverse complement strand
CTACTTAGTCGCTTATACTTGGCGCGAGACACCACCGTGTCTCGTGATACAATTTCAAATGAGACAAGTGTTGGAATCTCAGAAGGAAATGAATTCTAAATTAGATAGAGTTCTGCTTCTCGAAGCATTTAAAAATATTTCTAAAGACAACGAGAAAAATGATATCGAAAAATCGTTATCAGAAGAACCTTTTTTTCAAAACTTGGTAAACTTTTAAATATTTTATAATTGATAAAGTTCTATAATTAATTTTGCAAATGTAATATTGGCCAATACATATAAAAAATAATAGTGGCAATAATATTACATTTGTTCATTCTTGTTGATTTTGTTTCTAAATAGGCAAAGAATTTGGTCCTAATCGGAGGCAGGGACATAAAGACATTGTGTTTGAATTTAATGAAAAGAATATTTTCAAACGAAGTTGCTGAAGAATACAGCTGGATAGGACGCAAGAAGAAAAGGGTATTTATGGATCTGAAAATTTGCAAGCTATTATTATGTAAGTTTTGAAACTTATTTTTTACTATACGCAAATTTGGTATAAGTATATATAATATAAATAAAACTAATTACAGATGTGGTGAGGCGCAAGTTTGAAAACTGTTCGGAAGATGAATTCTCAGGGCCTATAAAGACATGGTTGGCCCACGCTAAGGACAGAATTCAACAAGCTAACAAGGAAAAAGAATAATGTGTGCAATGAAATATGTTACAATAGTTTATACAGGGTAATTCAAAAGGTAAGGTCAACCGGCAAGGAGGTGGTTCAGGGCGATGTTTAGAGTAGAAAAGTCCTTTGCCATTTTTTTTTATTTGCAACCGTTTCACAGTTACAACAGGTCAAACATTTAATTTACAATTCAGGAGATGTACTTGCTTACGATCGTGAAAATAACACGCAAGCATGCCCTTGGCGAATGTAAACAAGGTAAAACAAGGTAAACAAGGTTGTCAATGCTCTACGAACTGTAGTTCAGTTTCAACAGAATTGCTCAAGAAAGTAGATCGAAATGTTTAGTAACGCGGAGTATCGGGACATGCATTATGTTTATGGATTCTTTCGGAACATTTCGAGCAACTGCTCCAATAAAGGGTACTGAAGGTCAATTATTATTACTATTACTAATATTATTATTATTTTCATGATCGTAAGCAAGTACATCTCCTGAATTGTGAATTAAATGTTTGACCTGTTGTAACTGTGAAACGGTTGCAAATAAAAAAAAATGGCAAAGGACTTTTCTACTCTAAACATCGCCCTGAACCACCTCCTCGCCGGTTGACCTTACCTTTTGAATCACCCTGTATAAAGTGATTCTATAAAACAAAATTTACATTTTCTTTTTTAATTTTATTCCATGATAGTATTGTTTGTTTTGTCTCTTGGGAGCTGCTCGGAGTCGCACCGAGTGAACACATCGAAATAAGATTGCGTTCGGAAACTTTACCCGGGTGCAACATGTATCATTTTATTCTTGTTTAACATTCGATGACAACAAGGATTAAATAATACATAGGTGCATCCGGGTGAAGTTTCCAAACGCAACCTTAGTTGGCTGGGTTTACTCGGAGCGATTTCGAGCAGCTCCCAAGAGATAAAACGAACAAACCTAATATAAGAAATACCTAACCTAAAAAAATATACTGAGAATGTACTGAGGATATGCCCAGAATATGCTAAGAGTATTAAACAAGCGGACATTTGAATATACTGAGAATATACTCAGAATATTTTTTTTAGTCTTCATGGCTTCCGGATGGTTGCCGCGTCTGTTTGCAGTGTGGTGCTGACGTTTCGCAGGCGTTGCAGTCTGCTTCATCAGGGCTGGGAGACTCTGATACTGAGCTCCCTCGCGTTGCGCTAGTCCTTTTATACTCGTTCTTAGGGGGGAAGGGAGGG
>NW_011959924.1:0-1902 GCF_000949405.1 Vollenhovia emeryi | reverse complement strand
CGATCCACAACAAACACCGTTTTGTTGAACAACACGTAAAAAGTACCTAGGATCAAGGTTATGTTCTGAAATGTTTCTTTGTAGAAAAATTTTACTTAAAAGATTATAATATACTTACACGCATATACTATAAATTGACAGTAAGTATAAATATTTCGGAATATAACCATAACCCCAAAGCCAAATGTCTTGGGTGGCTCGGCGCTCTCGATAAAAATGGCGGACATACGATTGGCTCTGAGTGGTCAATCATAAGCTACGTATAAGCTATAAGCCAGAAGGATTGGATTTTGGCAATCTTCTTATGATTGCCGTGTTACGACTTTTGGGTATCTTATAACAAGCTTATAACTCGCGTATGTCTTCTGACAACTGACTTCTGTCTCATTGTAGACCGGGCTTAACTCGAGTCTTGGTTAGCTTTAAAGGGGGCCGTCGCTCGTCATTTTCCCGCTTACTCCTTATTAATTGCATTTTGCGTTCCCGAATTATTAACGCGCATACCAATCTCGTGTTTTTATGCCTAGCGTTCCGCTATGCCGTTCCGACGCACGTAAGCATGGAATGTTCTAGAATATCGTCGCTACGATATTAAAAGTACTAATTTCCCGTGGTTTGAACGCGCGGTTTGCCGCGGCGGCTTGAAGTGGAGGCGCGTAGCGCCCCCGTACGTGGCTGAGATCAACGGTTCGTGTGGAGGTAGCTCTGTTCTCGAGAACCGTTGATGTCAGCGTTTTAACAGTTTATTTCTTAGTAATTAACGCAAATTCTTCGGATTTCTTTTATTAGGGCGAAAGCGGAGGCGCCAAAGGTCGGCCTGTTACAGTGGTTGCCTCGGCTGTCGCGTAATTAATCCAGAAACGATAGTAGAGAAAATAAGAATAGAGAACGTATAAGATCACGTGCCGTGCGCGTGCTACGTGCCGCGTCGCGCCGGAGCTATCTATCGGGTGGGCGATCATTACTGCCTCGTGAATAGTGACGTTTGACGAAAAATAATTCGTCGGACGTAACAATATCAAAAATTGTTAGGGATGATTCTCGTGCATAGCAATACGCACATCATAGCGGTAGCGTCGCATGATATAATTGTCTCTAAGTATATGTAAGTACTCCGATATGAGCGACCTTCTATTTCCCCGGGAAAAAATGGAAAAGATCTGAACAGACCTGATAAGATCAAATCAGATCAAATTCGCTTATATCTGATTTGATCAAAATATTGGCCCTATCTGATCAGATTTAATCAGACATGAGTAGATCTGATCCGGTCCTAGCGGACGAGGTCAGATAGGATAAGAATAATCTATATCTGATCAGATCCACTCAGACATGAGTAGATCTAATCTGATCCTGGCGGACGAGGTCAGACATGACAAGAATAATCTGTATTTGCTCGGATCCAATCAGACATGAGTAGTCTGGAGGTCGATCATGAATTTTTTCACACCTGAAGAGTGAAAAATTTCTCCATTGCCTATTTTTTCTAGCGAAGGACATAGAAGAAGAAGGCAATGGAGAAATTTGTCACTTTTTACGTGTGGAAAAATATTCATAATCGACCCCCTGATCGGATCCTAGCGGACATATGGCCACCCTTACGAAAAATACACTACAATTATAGGGTTTTTCCGAGTGTATAAATTTAACATTATATGATAAATGACGGTATAACTATTTAGTAACATTTTTTAATTTCTTGAAATTAAATTTTACATGAAATCATAATAATTAATGCGGTATCTTGTTGTCTTTCTTTAAAAATTTAATTAATTTTTATAACTATAATTTTAGTATTTAGTGAAAAATACTAAAATAATGTTAAAGTGAATATAAAATAATATTTTTAAAGAAAACCGTTAAAATTCCGCATTAATTATCATGTTTTCTTATAGTAGTAGT
>NW_011959923.1:0-1902 GCF_000949405.1 Vollenhovia emeryi | reverse complement strand
TTGTGACGGCAGGCTTCCCATAATCTTGGCAATTATTACCGGCTCTTTCTGCTCCAGATCCATGTCCTTGAGTCGTTGTGCTAATGACGTAATTCTGGCTATGAAATCTGCCATCTTCTCGTTTTCCTCCATTTTTGAATTTATGAAACGGTCGAGAAGTACTTGTACAGATTGATCACTCTTTTCGGCATGCACAGCTCTCAACCTTGCCCACATTTTGGCAGCAGTCGTGCAGTCTGATAAATATTTCAGTTGTTCCAGCTCCAGACCGCGCATAAGGAATGCTTGCGCTTCTGCGTCCTTTTCATCCCACTGCGTATAATTGTTCAAAGGGCGTTCCACCGTACCGAGAATGTATGGCTTGAGCTTGTTCTCCGTCATGTATATTTCCATCTGTCTTTTCCAGAGTTGATAATTCTGGCCGTTGAATCTGTGTAGGTGATACGTCTTAATTTCTGCCATGCTTGCTCGTTCACTGCCACTTGTGAATACTTTCTCTTCACTGTCACTAGAACTTAGTACAGACGTGTCACTATCAGAACTTTGTCCGTCCATAGAGAATCGTTACGTTACAGTACCACGTCCTGGGCCCATAACCTGTTGCAGAAATTACTTTCAAATATCTTTATTCGTGTAACACTTTATTACTTATCCACGTGTCGAACGAACACAGCTCTCAGCTACGCGAGTGGAATGCGAGAGCGCGCGGAGACGGAAAAACGGTAGCGAGGGCTAAACTAAAGTAGTCTTCTAAGTTGACACACGATGTCGCTCGCTGATCGATATTGATTCATGATCGACTGTTCCCGTTACCTTCCTATTCCATCGTACACTGACATTCCTCGGTAACGCAGATTACATATTAAAAGGCGTGATATCTTAACACGTTCTCATCATTATAGGTATTAATTTTTACACCCAATATTGGGCATTATATGAAATATAGATAATTATATGAAATATAGATAACTGAAATATAGGTTATATGAAATATAGATAACTCTGTGAAGGGAGAGTTGTATATATTTAATTAAATACATATATATTAAATAAAAGTCGCATAAAATACATATATTTGTTCATAAACATATTTAGTAATATTTATCATAGACGAATATATTTATAGTTATATGTATACAACTATACCCACACAGAACATGACGTTATTGGACGTCCATATAACCTCCATAGTTCCATGGAACATCTATCTCCACGATGGATGTTGAATAAACCTCTAATAGAACTCCATATTATCTCCGCGATAAATATAAAAAGGTAAAAAAAGCACCAAGTATAAGCTCCAACGACCGAATATATTTTGCTACTCTATCTTTTTTGCATCTCTACAAAAATATCTTCACTACAAAACTATCTTCTCTACAAAAGTAATGATATCATCAAATGGCGCCAACTAAACTAAATAGTTTTAAACGTGGTGGAGCGATGTTTGGAGTGGGGGCATGCCCGCCGACTGAGCGCCCGTTGTCCGCGGTTTAGACAATTTGCATCTCTACAAAAATATCTTCACTACAAAACTATCTTCTCTACAAAAGTAATGATATCATCAAATGGCACCAACTAAACTAAATAGTTTTAAACGTGGTGGGGCGATGATTGGAGTGGGGGCATGCCCGCCGGCTGGGCGCCCGCGGACGCCCGTTGCCCGCGGTTTAGACAATTTAATACAAATAAATATTTTATTTTAAATTACAAAAACTTGGCGCTGCTCAACCGAATTTTAATAGCCCCCTCTCTCCTTCCACTATTCCTTCGCCCCACTCCTTTACAAGTATGAACCCAAGTACGTGTGCGTGTACGTGCGTTCACGCGCGCGCGTGTGTGTTTGTGTGTGTGTGGGTGTGATGATTAGAGTATTATTAGAGTAAAGGAATGATGATTTGC
>NW_011959922.1:0-1901 GCF_000949405.1 Vollenhovia emeryi | reverse complement strand
AGAACATAATGGAACATACTGCGTATGTTCATATAGAAGTTCGTGAATATACCACGTACATTCTATGCGAATATTCATAGCACATTTACAACATTCCATAAACATTCGTAGCACATACGCTGCTAATATTCCACGTATATTCAGTAAGAATATCCGTAGAAAATTCCATGTGTACATTCCACGTACATTCTGTAAGAATATTCATAGAACATTCAGAATATGCCATAGACACTCAGGGAACATTTAATGCGAATATTCCCTGGGCATTCTGTGTGAATGTTCATAGAATATGAAGAACATTCTAGAGACATTCACGGCACATCCATGCGAATATTCCTGAGAGAGAACATTCGAATCATATACAAACTTTCATGGAACATTCGGTGCTATCTGGGAATATTCTTAAGTATCCTAATTTAACATTGCTTCTGAATGCGATTAGAGCACTTCCAAACTCAAATGCCGATCCAGAAAGAACGTTCTCACAGCTGACACACTTGAAAACAAAATTTCGGAATAGACTGTCTCCTAGTTCTGTTAATTCGACTTGCGTATTCCAGTCTGCGTTAAAGGCGAGGGGGGAGACAGTGTTAGACATGAAAGTAAGTGAAAAGCACTTATCTCTCATGTCTAGTACAGAAACATCCCACACAGCAAAAGTTGATCCCAAGTATGTCCACCGGATATATCTAAAGGGATTTTCTAACATCCCGGGTATATCCGTGAAAATCGGTAGAACATACTAAGGATATACTGAGGACGTCCCTATGTCCGCTTATAAGATCTCTATACGCGATCCAAACCCGGACATCCTAAGGACATCCTAAAGACGTAATTACATACAATAAAATCGATCCCAACAATATCCACTCGACATCCATTCATCCAAAGAAAAGTATTCTATTTTTTAATGGTTCCCTCTTGATTTTAGAGGATTTCCCTATGAAATACGGTCTCAAGAAGATACTCTAAAATGTAGAGGAATACCCTATTACACTGAGGCATGAAATTTTAACTTGTAATCCTCTTAATGCTAGAGGAATCTTCTTCTTCTTGTAATATGTAAATATTCTTATTTTTAGTATTTATATATTTCTTTTAAAACGAATATCCTCTTATATGCTAGAGGAATCTTTTTGTGGCGGTTGCAACGTGCGATCCGGCACAAATTGGCAATCCGGCACTACGCGACACGCGCGCGGGCGCCAGCTTTTGAGTATTCACCAACCGCCGCTAGGCCGAGTATGGTGAGGGCAAAAAAACTCGGAAGCAAAATTCACTCTCGCGGGCCTCCTTTTATACCCTACGAGACTGAATTTTGCTTCCGAGGTTTTGGTCGCCACCATGCGCGGCCTAGCGGCGGTCGGTGAACTACTCAGAAGCTGGCGCACGTGCTGCGACTCGCGTGTCCGCGAATATCTTGCGTATCCTCTTATTTCAAGAGGCTAGTCATATTGCTGTAATGGAATTTTCTATACAGAAAAATAATCTTAATTCTAACTTATGAGTCTACTCTTTTATAGATGAAATGTGTTAAAGTAAGTGAGAAATGCTTCATATAAGATTTCTTTGCTTAGAGGAAATGCTTAGAGGATTTCCCCGCTTATGAATAGAATATTTTTTTGGGTGATGGATTTCTAAATGCTTCTTAATACTTCCCCCTCCCGCGACGTTGAACTGTAACGTGATGAGAAGCGAGATTTCATATGTGATGAAAATTTTTGTGTTACTGTCAAATAAATAGATACTTGGATGAAAACATTGTAGTTTTAGTACACTTGTAAAATATGCCAAAAATTATCTATTTTCCTTGACATTCAATAAACAATAGGTTACTTATCATAGAAAAAAAATAATTTTTTATGTATTTCATAGGGCCCTAAAACTGTCAAAAATTTGTT
>NW_011959921.1:0-1901 GCF_000949405.1 Vollenhovia emeryi | reverse complement strand
TTTTTCATGAGAAATATCACTATATAAATGGTGGGCGCGAATTAGAATACACCCTGTATAATACATAAAATAAATATATAAAATATATGATATATATGTATATAACATAATATGGATGAGATATTGTATTAAATAATATAGATAAAATATATAGTTTAAAATATAGATAAAATAACAAGTAAAATTCAATAAACAAATTTGAATAAATCACATTAAATAAATTACAATTTTATAATTTGAATATGTATTTTTTTATCTCCTTAAAAAATAAAATTTATGAAACTCTACCAGAAAATCCAGAAATTCTCAAAAATAGAATTCGTAACGCGTGCGGAGATTACTTCTCTCATGCTAAAACGAGTGAGAGAAAATTTCATGCGCAGAATTGCTTTATGTTTGGAAGAAAATGGTGCTCACATAGAACATTTATTATAAGCATATGTAAAGATAAAAAATACATATTCAAATTGTAAAATTGTAATTTATTCAATGTGATTTATTCTAATTTGTTTATTGAATTTTACTTGTTATTTTATCTATATTTTAAACTATATATTTTATCTATATTATTTAATACAATATCTCATCCATATTATGTTATATATATCATATGTTTTATATATTTATTTTATGTATTATATACTATACTATATTTAATTAAATATTTTATATGTATATATTAAATAAAATCTTAATCTTAAATCTGTACATTTTACTGAAGTGGCCAAAAACCAATCTCCCTTTCCTCACTTCCCGCCAGACATGCATTCTGACCTTATTCTGTGGGCCTACTGAAGCATGCCCCTGTCGATAAGTAGATAGGCAACCCAACTTACTGATGTGTATGTTGAGTTAACACCCTGTACAGTATTGTTGATGTTTTTTTTCTAAAACTTTACTTTTGTTAGAAAATAAGGTAAATATGCAGAATAGGTCACACCTCACCGATTTCCTCGCCACTTAGGTATGTTGTAGGGGAGAGTTTTCTGAGTAATTCCCTGCAAGAATCAAGTGGGGGACGGCATTGATTTAGGAGACATAACAAATTGAAAACTGAAATTTTTATACGTTTTTTGGTAAATATTTAGATAAGGTCAACCAAATGAACTTGATCTTGACATATGTTGTAAAGATCATGACCCTGAGTGACCTTCAAGAAGTTTTTGCCATCGGTCGGTGTTTATTAACAAGTTATAAATAAAAATGTTTAACGACTAAAATATAATTTTCTGACATCCTATGTACAATAAATGCTTTCATTTACCTTCAGTATTGAACGCAGGTAAGGAAAGAGCAAGGGCGGTGGGAGGGCAAAACTAATTCCACGCGTTGTACGGTTCCACATGGGTTTACAACTTTCCACGTGAAGCGAGATTCCACTCCACACCTCTGACATAGGGTGGGTAGGGTTATTTTTAATGAAGTGGAGCCCCCCGAAGGGGGGACGGAACATACTGTCTCCACGCATACATTTTTCCATCTACATTTGGTGGAGGGGAATCACTTATATGTGAGTAGAAAAATGTATGCGTGGAGACAGTATGTTCCGCCCCCCCTTCGGGGGGGGGGCTCCACTTCGTTAAAAATAACCCTACCCACCCTATGTCAGAGGTGTGGAGTGGATCTCGTTTTACGTGGAAAGGTGCAAACCCATGTGGAACGGTACAATGGTGGAAGTACATGCGTGGGGACAGTAGGTTATGTTCCGCCCCCCTTCGGGGGGCTCCACTTCATTAAAATATAACCATACCCAAACCATGTCTGAGGTGTAGAGTGGATCTCGCTTGCTCGGTCAGTCTGCGCCGCGAGAAGAAGCGTGCGCGCGCGCGTGTGTGTGTTTGTGTTCAACCCGTACCGATTGGTGCGAGAGGGGGCAGGTGTGACCTTGTAAATGAAAACGG
>NW_011959920.1:0-1901 GCF_000949405.1 Vollenhovia emeryi | reverse complement strand
ATATAAGTTCATCACCGGGTGAACATTATCAGTTCCCGATGTTTAGGTTGGGTTTGCCCGATACTTTCCCGATGTAAACCGAACGAAATTTCTACTCGGGAATACGCATTAATTATACATTTAATGCGCATTAAATGTACATTTAATGCGGGACAAATATGCGCTTTAAATGTGCATGTACAATTCGCATTTAATGCGAATTTTAATGCACATTTAGAGCGCATTATACGTGCATTGGCGCTCCTTGGGACGTTTCATAATTTTAAATGTGATAAAATTCTGATATACTAATGTTTGTGATAATGGTTGTGATTGATGTAATGATTGTAATAAATATGTCATAAGCAGTCAAATATAACGTTTACATATTACTATCATACATGTCTCTATTCCAGGTAGAACATAAAATTCATAAAGACGTCATTATGACATTATCATGATTTTATTCAACATTTAAAAGTTTTCTAGATATGTCCAGATAACTTTTATGTGATAAATAAAATTGTGATAGTCATAATGACGTCATTATGAGTTTTATGTTCTATCTGGGTTGGGATTATTGTTAGTCAAATCAAGACCTTTTTATGACTACTTTTTATATTATACATTTTTATAATAATAAGCATTTATACAGTCAAGAAACGTATCATATTTTCTAAATATTAAGAAAAAAATTTTTTTTTAAAGAAGTCAATATAAAGTCATTTTTAAGTCATCTGAAATTAAGATTTTTAATCATGACCAAAAAATGACGTAAATTTGGTCAATTTGATATTAAATTGACTTTATTTTGACTTTTCTGTTCTCCTTGGGAACAAGATCGAAACTCGATCGAGTTTCGAGAGAGCCAATCGGCATCGCGGAAAAGCGACAACAATGAACTCGCAATGCCTTTTTTAGATAGGGATCTCCCCATAAACCATTACAACAGATTTTTAGACGTTTAAAAGAAATTTCCTACCAAAACATTTTGCAGCATGAAAATCTTGAAAACAATAATATTCCTATATTGTTTGCAGAGTATAATTCAGGACCACGTCCTGTTAATAATATTTTTAGATATAAAATGTTTAAGAAAACCAAATATCAAAATTTAACTTTCTATGTATGGCAATCTCGTAATGCTGATTGTTATTGTTACGTAAAAGGAAAAAAAGTATTACAAATTCACAACATTTTACTTAGATGTCATGATAATGTTCTCTTTTTCTATGGAAAACAGTTTTTGTCTTATTATCCATATTATGTATATCCCTATAATTCTGAATTTACAGATATATTTCGTATAAAAGATTTGTCAAATGAATTTGTGCTGATTCAATTTGAGGATGTTCTAGCAAAATGTATAGTTCTTCCTGATGAAAATAACTTTTCGGTTTCGTTTCCTTTAATCCATCAAGTTGAATGAACAAATTCTATCCTAACTTTATTTAAATGTCATTTTGTTTTTTCATTAAAATAAACTGGAAGAAATCCTAAATGTTGTTTTATTATTAAAAAATAT
Organism: Vollenhovia emeryi; assembly: GCF_000949405.1. Taxonomy (NCBI): domain Eukaryota; kingdom Metazoa; phylum Arthropoda; class Insecta; order Hymenoptera; family Formicidae; genus Vollenhovia; species Vollenhovia emeryi. Next base: position 397 of record NW_011959920.1, on the reverse strand, counting down.
AAATCCTTTACAACAAATAAATAAAAAATATCTATAAACAAAGAAATGATAATAAAATTAGACATTTGACATATACAATAAATTTTCATATATTTATGTAGTAATTTTTGTTGCGTTTACAAACATACATATATAAACTTAATATAAAATTATTAATATTTTTAAATCATACATATATGTAGACATTTTTCTCCTTAGAATAACAAATGCAAGGTGTCATCAAAAATTACTACAAAGTTGTTTTTTAAAAATATTTTTTTAAAGATATTCGAGACGAATATACAGGGTGAGTTATAACATTTGTGCCAGAGCTCGTGAGAAGGTAGAACGGATCGAGATGAACAGAAAAGTCCTGAACCATTTGCAATTTTCGCAATAGTTAACGAGTAATAAATTA
>NW_011959919.1:0-1900 GCF_000949405.1 Vollenhovia emeryi | reverse complement strand
ATGTTTCGGGTTGCTCGTCGCTCGCGCTCGCTGCCGCGCTCGCCGCCCGCGCCTAGGTTTTTTCCCACCATGGTGTATCTCGCGCGTCGCTCCACCTCCCGCTCATCGATCGATTTTTTTAAATGCCTTCCGAGTCCGGCCTACCGTCTCCTGCATCCTCATTCGCTCAAACGTGTAAATTTACTACTCGATAACTGTTGTTACTTTGTACCGCGGTACATGATATTTCTCCTTAGTTTAACCCAATCTACCACTATTTTCGAAATGGCTACTTTTGCATCAGACACCCTGTATATCTGCATAGTTAAAATCATACTGTAAATTGCTTTAGGTATTTGTAAAATACTCCAATAACTAATATTACCAAGGCACAACCTAGTGGAAAAACATTTTCTACTTTTTTCCACAGCTGTCAAGCCGCATGTTTGCCGGTGTTTGTATTTTGTATGTGTATATGTGACTTATAGATTTGTATCGTTTTACAACTGTGTATAACTGTCAAAGAAAAGAGTTAATTTCTAGAATATTTTACAGTTATATGCTAAAACGATATAAAGTGTTTTTTCTTAATCCAGATTTATTTATTTGACAACGTAAGAGTTTCTAATGTGTATTTTTTGCATATGGTTAGCAGGAGTCTTAACAACATTGATTGCAACATCTTATAATCCACAATTTTGCACAAACAAAATGACTGTTTACTTTCTGTATCTGCTGTATTTTATAACAATCTCGATTTTTAGATATTTCTAATTGTATTTTTTTTTACAGAAGCAGTAGCTAAGGAATTTCCTACAATAAACGAAATGACCTTTGGTAGGAAAGCGGGACCATGGTTGGCACAGGCTGCCTTTCGTTTAAAAAAGTAACTCTTATACAGTTTATATTTTATACAAAATTTTTAAATATGTATCTGCGACATACATATTAGTGAAAAATTTTAAGAAATTATTACATTACACATTTTATTTGTTAAAGTTTATCAACTTTGATTTTTAATATTTACAGCAAGAACAAGCCTGAAACTTTAAATAATAATGAAGCTTTAGACAATGATGAAGATTTAAATGACGATGAAACTTCAGACAAAGATGCTTCAGATGAAGGTGAAGCTTCAGAAAGCGGAAACAAAATAAAAAATTATGAAAACGTTAAAAATTTTTTAACCCTTTGCAGTCCCGAATTATATTTTAATTTTGTAACCAGAAGTTCACAACGTTTTTAAGTGTTTTATTTGAAATTATTTAGGAGCTCCTGAGATAAAAACTGATGTCGAGTCACATTCGACGTAGGAGTGCAAAGGGTTAAAGTAAAAAGTGCTAAATGTACGAAAATAATTATATCTTATTTTTTTGTACTTATGTAATTATTTTCATATACAGGGTGTCAAATTCGTTTGTGACCATTCCAAAAATTATGGTAGATTAGATCAAGCTGAGAAGAAAAGTTATATACCATTTTGCAAAATTCACAATAATTCTCGTGTAATTAAGAAAAACGTCTGAGCGAATAAGAGCACGGAGGAGCGGAAGGCCGGACTCGGCAGACATGCAAAATGGTGTATTTGTTGACATGGCTCAGAATCCGACAGCGAGAGCTATCCGCGCGTCAATCGCCGTTGGCTGCTCCCCGCTCCCCGCTCCACGCCGTCCTCATCGATTGATACATGACTCCACCTCTCACTATCGGATCCTGAGACATGTCAACAAATATACCATTTTGCATGTCTGCCGAGTCCGGCCTTCCGCTCCTCCGTGCACTTATTGGCTCAGACGTTTTTCTTAATTACGCGATAATTATTACGGATTTTGTAAAATGGTATATAACTTTACTTCTCAGTTTGACCCAATCTACTATAATCTTTGGAATGGTCAAAAACGAATCCGATACCCTGTATATA
>NW_011959918.1:0-1900 GCF_000949405.1 Vollenhovia emeryi | reverse complement strand
AAGTTTATTACAAAATCTTGGTACTGTTAAACCAAATGTTAACTGCGTTTTTCCTCCTTCCTTACAACTATTAAACTCGCTCTTTCTTTTGTGCATGCGTGGTGTATTTGTTGACATGTCTCAGGATCTGATAGCGAGAGCTATCCGCGCGCCGCTCGCCGCCCCCTGCCACCGCTCCGCAGTCAATCATCGATCGATGCGTGACTCCACCTCTCGTTATCGGATCCTAACAATAAGACATGTCAACAAATACACCATTTTGCATGTCTACCGAGTCCGGCCTTCCGCTCCTCCGTGCGCCTATTCGCTCAGACGTTCTTCTTAATTATACGATAATTATTACGAATTCTGCAAAATGGTATATAACTTTTCTTCTCAGCTTGACCCAATGTACTATAATCTTTGGAGTCGTCCAAATCGAATCTGACACCCTGTATAACAGTTATATTGTTGAGTAGGAAATTTTAACTTACAGTTATGTAACTGTTACTTTTGTGTATGCTGGGCATTCAATTTATTTACAAACATTATAATATATTAATACATACAAAAATTGTAACATTATAATACATACGAATTTAATCGATATAGTCGTCCGTCGTATTTGAACTGACATCCGAGGTGGAAGACTCCTCTGGGACTAATTCCTCGGGACGGCAGTACTTAAAAATAAATGTATCAAAATCTTTACTTGTATTCTTTATAATTTTTTTATTGACCATTGTTATTTCAATTTTAAAATACAATTTGATTTATTATTGTTATCTGCAGTTGTATTGTTCTCTTAAGCCATTCACTATTCTTATTGTAAAAGCGTGAGACTGTTCGGTTGCACTCGATCCACTTAGTTTTGAAAGTGTGGAAGAGGTTTTTCAGTGCCATCTTGTCGTCTACGTGACATTGAAATGGTCTTTTTGTTTTTAATGTAATATAATTTTTTAATTCTTTTACTTTTACACTATAGTTTGATAGAAGCTGCGTGCGAATGGCCTCAAAAATTTCCTGTCGGTTACATGAGACACAACTGGAATTTGCTGTTATAAAATAATATAATAATAATAATAAACCTGTAATTAATTAAGTATACAAATTTTGAACTAACATTGAGCCTAACATAGATTATTTCAATTTCAAATCGAGTTAAATGAAATCATACCGGTTTTTGAATTGAGATGAAAATAACGAAAATTGGTGTAAAAAACGAAGGGGTCTCTCGGGGCAAGTAATCTTTTTCAAGAATTAATCTTTATACCCTAAATTTTGTTAAAATATAAGGCGGACCATCCAACTCGATCAAACTCTCAACTATTTTTTATGAAGAAAAAATAAACCCCGCAACATTTCTCTTCAATATTTACACCCCTTAAAAATTTAAATAAGGATTAACCACGTATGGATGATGATTACTTACCTTCAATTTCGCCTTCCATCACACTGCATTGTAAAACAACACGTTTGATCAAAAGTTAAAAACAAAATGCGAGAACATGCGGGCGAGACCGGTGCCCAACTGACTCAGTTTAACCTGCTCTCATATGTTATATAAACATTGTAACTAATTGTCGGTCTGTACCGAGGTGCAGTGGTGCCCCCTATACGGGATTACGGGGTACTAAGGTCAAAATTCGGAACTTCACTTTTTTCATTTTTGTCCGCGTTTTTCGGGAATTGGCCCACTGTGCATAGGGTTGGGTGGTCGGTGGTTTGGGTCACCAAGCCTTCATTGGTGGGTTGGTATGCAAAATATCTAGTATTTGGAATTTTCGATGCTTATTGGGGAATTACTAATTGTACCAGTTAATGCACGTATCGAGAGGTATAAAGTTGAAGTGTTACTTGTGACTAGATGAACGGTGTTCCCTCTCCATGTGTCATCTGGTGGTAATATTTCTTTACGTCA
>NW_011959917.1:0-1900 GCF_000949405.1 Vollenhovia emeryi | reverse complement strand
CCACGGACATAACAGCAGTTTGATTTTTTAATTCATTCGAAAGAGAAACGTATGCACAAATTTTGTTCTTACGGAAAAGTTGCAAGTTCATAAGTACAGACTGTTGGGGAATTTAGTCTTTACCGATTTTTTATGTTGCCCCCACTTGAAAACAGACTGCCAACCTGCCCCCCCCCCTCTTCTAAAAACAGTCAGTCACACTGATGTGCTCTTCTCTGTACACGAGCATTATATTATTTCTCTCTTTTGTACTGAAATAAATCAGCACCTTTATCGCACATCCGTAGTGGAAATTTATTACGCTTGTCAAAACCCAACAGGTTATGGGCCCAGGCATAAAGTGCGATAAACCTTTTTAAAAGAAAAAGGACATATCTTTCGGTACATTGGAACCGTGACGCCTTTTTTTTGAGGTTATCTCCCCGGCCTCGCGCAACAGTGGAAACGAATAACCGTCAAAATGGAAAGCGAGCTTACAAGAGTCGCCAAGTTGACAAACAAAGAGAATTGGGCAGTTTGGAAGTTCCAGATACGAGTAATTCTAAACTCATATGGTGCATGGGATGTTGCATCGGGAACGGGCTTAAGACCGACACTCGCTGAGGGCGCAAACGAAACCGCGCGAGCTACATATAACATGAAGGAACTCGCGGCATGGAAGAGAATCGACGCTACGGCGCAAAAGGTAATTGTGACGACCGTCGGACCGCAGCCGATATTGCATATAATAAATTGCACGACAGCAGCGGAAATGTGGCAAAAATTGTCCTCGATCTACGAGCAAAGATCCGAAGCAAGCGTACACACACTTCAACAAGAATGGTACAACGCCGCGAAACAGAAACCAGACAATATCTCAACATACATCGCCAAGCTGGAGGACATAGCACATCGACTCGAACTAATGGATGAGAAAATTTCAGACTCGATGATAATCACGAAAATCCTAATGACCCTGCCCGAAAGCTTCCGATATTTCGTCAGCGCCTGGGAATCAGCGCCAGCGGGAGAGCGCACGCTCGACAACCTGAAAGGAAGACTTATATCTGAAGAGTCACGAAGCACAGCGCGAGGAGAGAAAGATGGTAACGCTCTCACATCGAACGCGCAGCGTGGAAAGCCCAAGCGCGGCAGAGGCGGCAAATCCAGAGGTGCGTCGAAGGGTCCAACGAAGCCAGGAAAATGCTACGTCTGTGGAGAAGCCGGACACTGGGCCAGAGACTGTTCGCAGAAGAAAGGAGACGACGATACAGGAGGATCAGGAGGCAGCAACTCATCCGGGAAGAAACCCCAAGGCGAAGGCCTGGTGAGCGTAGCGCTCACCACGGCACTCACACAGCCCGCAGAAAATGCGAGCTGGATACTGGATTCCGGAGCGAGCGATCACATGTCCTATCGACGAGACTGGTTCACAACATACGAAACCTTCGATACTCCCAGTGAAGTGCGCATCGGTGACGGGGGTCGCATCAAGGCTTACGGAAGAGGCTGCATCAACGTCATTATGTTCGACGGAGAGAGCTGGAACGAGAACCACCTCATGAATGTATTGCACGTACCGAAAATAAAACACAATTTATTTTCAGTTGGCGCGGCGCTCGACAAAGGACTCAAGATGCGATCAACAAGTACAACCTGCGAACTGATCAGAAATGGACGTACGATCGCAACGGGGATACGACAAGGGAAACTTTACACCATGCAATTCGGTTTCGAAACCGAGGAGCCAAAATCATCACGTTGGCGATCGTGGCCGAGCCCCACCGCCCCCCCAGAGACGGCAGACCTTTTTGGGCTGTCGACAATGGGGCTGCGGGGGACTCGGTCGCGATGCGATGGCGGTCGGTGCCGGGAGGCCCCGACACGACCGCCATCGCAAGTGGTGAGCGGCACGTGGCCA
>NW_011959916.1:0-1900 GCF_000949405.1 Vollenhovia emeryi | reverse complement strand
GGTCGGGTTCCTTGTTGGTCAGCTTCTTGATTGTACGGTTGATGTTTCTGCTGCTGTATCCGTTCCTGGTCAGGGTTCGGTGAAGGTGGTTTAGCTCTCCGTTTAGGGCGGCTGGTTCCGAGATGGAGAGTGCTCTGTGGACTAGAGAGCTGATTACCGAATTCTTTTGGGCGGGGTGATGGTGAGAGTTTGCGTGGAGGTATCGGTCCGTGTGCGTTGGTTTGCGGTAGACGTTGTGGCTTAGGGTGCCGTCTTCGTTCCTTCGGACCAGGACATCCAGGAAGGGGATTTGGGAATTCTGTTCGGTCTCCATTGTGAATTGGATGTTGGGATGTTGGGAGTTGATGAAAGTGAGGAATTGAGGTAGAGTTTCCCTTCCGTGGTTCCAGATGACGAAGGTGTCGTCCACGTATCGAAACCATGTGGAGGGTTTTTGTGGGCATCCTTCTTCAGGATTTCATTCTCGAAGTGTTCCATAAAGATGTTTGCGATGATGGGTGATATCGGAGTAGTATATGGGAGGACTATGGGGCGACAGACGTGACGTCACAGACTGGCGCCAGGGGCGTGGCCGGGGGGCGTGGTCGGGGGAGGGGTGGGGGAAGCTGAGCTCTGATTGGCTGCTCCCATAGCTGCCCAGCGATTTGATTGGCTGCTCCCATAGCTGCCCGGCGATTTGATTGGCTGCTCCCATAGCTGCCCAGCGGTTTTATTGTCTGGTGGCTTTCGTGAGAGGGGCAACAAAATGGGGACCCGACAAGATGGCGTGCGGGCCTGGCAAAAAAAATGGCGCGGGTGTGTGATCGTGGCTGGTAGGGTCGAGATGAGAAGTTTTCCTTTGCGCGGAGGGGGGGGCCGACAAGATGGCGTGTAGGTCAGACAGAAAAACGGTGTGGCAAGTAGGGTGGAAATGAGAAGTTTTCCCAGCGGGGGAGAGGGAAACACGGGAGCGGTGCTATGTCGTGCGTTTAGCGTGGGACCGTTGGCGCCGTGAGGTGGGGGAGGAGAATTGACCGGAGGAAAAACAGGAATGAACAGGTTTCTTTGGGAGCGGTGCTATGTCGTGCGTTTAACGTGGGTCCGATGGCGCCGTGAGGAGGGGGAGGGCGTTTGACCGGAGGAAAACAGGAATGAAGAGGTTTCTTTATTATGCGCGATGGTATTGAAGTTACGAGAGAGAAGGTCGCAGGGTGAAAGAAGTAGACGAGAGTCGGGGTTACAGAAGCTTTTATTACGAGAATGTAATTATGTACGAATGAACATGTTGGGAAATTGTACATACGATGATTTTATAAGAGTTGCGATTTTTTAATACTACACGATTGAACGTTACAGCATACAGCGTGGGGTTTTACGCATTCGTTTTTATTGTAAAGAAAAATTTTACGAAATAGTTGTACAATCAGTCGGTCATTGCGTTCACAATCATCGGAAAATAGATTAAGAAACTGCCCAGGATTATAACCGTTAGACATAAAATATAGAAATACGCAGCAGTAGTGTCCGCAGGTTTGAGAGAGTATTCCTTGCAGGGTGGCGGTGTTCCATCAGTGGGTGGTGGAGTTTCGACGTAGACGTAGGAGGAATCTGGGATCCAAGGGGGGGAGTCCGTAGCTGTCGAAATACGTTCCGGTGCCGTGTTCGTCGACGTAGAAGGCGACCCAGTGCCGGCCAGGTCGATCGTAGTTGTCTGTGTTAGCGACGATAGCGGTCGACCTCGTCCACACCCTCGGCAGTCTGTCGGCAGGATAGACTCCCGCATATCTGACACGCAGATGGCCCAGTGCTTGTAAGATTTCCAACGAATTCATATTTACGCAGCGCAGGGATTGTTTGTAGGACGTTGGAGTTTACCTCTGTCGCCGGTGGTCTCGTTGTCGAGCCGTTGCCGTCGTCTGCT
>NW_011959915.1:0-1900 GCF_000949405.1 Vollenhovia emeryi | reverse complement strand
AAAGCTGCAATGCAATAAAACGCGCATTAAACGCACGTTATATGTGCATTGGCGCTCCTTGGGTGGGTGGGTGCGTGGGTGGGCAAAACTTCAAAAAACCCTCTTAGCAGTCTTTCCCGAAAAATTTGGAAAATTTCAAGACCGGTTGCAAGAAGATCGGTCCACAAAGGTAAAAGGGGTTCATAGTCAAACAAACAAACAATGTGAATGCGTAGGTGGGTGCGTGGGTGAACAAAACTTGAAAAAAAACCCATCGTCACAATCCCAGAAAAACTTGGAAAATTTTGAGACCAGGTGCACGAAGATCGGTCCACAAATGTAAAAGGGGTTCGTGGTCAAACAAACAAACAGTGTGAATGCGTGGGTGGGTGCGTAGGTGGGCAAAACTTAAAAAAAGCCCCATAGCAGCCGCCCCCGAAAAATTTGGAAAATTTTAAGACCGGTTGCAAAAAGATCGGTCTACAAATGCAGGAGGAGTTCCCGGTGAAACAAACAAACAGTGTGAATGCGTGGGTGGGTGCGTGGGTGAGCAAAACTTGAAAAAAACCCCCATCGTCACAATCCCAGAAAAATTTGGAAAATTTTGAGACCAGTTGCAAGAAGATCGGTCCACAAATGTAGGAGGAGTTCGCGGTCAGACAGACAGACAGACAGACACCAGGTACTTATACAGGGTGATTCAAAATTGGTATAGTGCCCCTGAAATGTCGTATTCCTGATTAAATTCTAAGACGATTTTTCTCTTACCAAAATGTTCTCCGAAGCTTAGTTTTTGAATTATTAAAAGAAATAGCGAATAACTGGCCGAGTACAAGAGGCAGACAGGAGCGGCGCACCGCCGCGGCACCCGGCGGCTTACGCGGGGCGGTCAGCTGAGGGAGAGGCTCAATTGCGCACAGTACAATTGGACACGATGCAATTGCACACAGTACTATTGGGCACATAATGTTGCGCACAGTTCTTTTGCGCACCGTTCATTTGGACACAGTTCTTGTGCGCACCGTACAATTGGACACCGTTGCTTTTGGACACAGGTTTTCGAAATATAATTTAAAACACACAGACACACGCGTATGCATGTAGAGCCCTGTTTTGAAATTTTGCTAATTTATAAATAATAAATCTTTCTAAATCAGCGTTTGTTCAATTGGACAGTTCTTTTACGCACAGTTCAGTGTCGTACAGTTCAGTGTCGCACAGTTCAGTGTCGCACAGTTCAGTGTCGCACAGTTCAGTTTCGCACAGTTCAGTTTCGTACATTTCACTTCCGCACAATTCAGTGTAGATGCACACAAGATTATTCTCCTTTACAAAATAGTTGATTTCACTTAATTTGTTTTTCTAATTCTTGATTACTTCACCTTGTATCTGTTACATGTGCAATGACACTGAACCATGCGAAACTGAACTGTGCGAAAGTGAACTGTGCGAAACTGACATGTGCGAAACTGAAATGTGCGAAACTGAACTGTGCGACACGGAACTGTGCGACACTGAACTGTGCGACACTGAACTGTGCGTAAAAGAAATGTCCAATTGAACAAACGCTGATTTAGAAAGATTTATTATTTATAAATTAACAAAATTTCCAAACAGGGCTCTACATGCATACGCGTGTGTCTGTGTGTTTTAAATTATATTTCGATAACCTGTGTCCAAAAGCAACGGTGTCCAATTGTACGGTGCGCACAAGAACTGTGTCCAAATGAACGGTGCGCAAAAGAACTGTGCGCAACATTATGTGTCCAATAGCACTGTGTGCAATTGCATCGTGTCCAATTGTACTGTGAGCAATTGAAGGCTTCTCGTCAGCTGAGCGATCAGCTACAGCGTTGCACACGCACATCTCTCTCTCTCTCTCTCTCTCTCTCTCTCTCTCTCTCTCTCTCTCTCTCTCTCT
>NW_011959914.1:0-1899 GCF_000949405.1 Vollenhovia emeryi | reverse complement strand
CCCCCCCTTCTGGGGGGGAAGCGCTGAGGCCCGCCAACTCCAACGGCGGGCCGGTGTGGGGGGCGGTATCAGATGAAATGACTCTGTCCAACCCTGGCCGCCCCCCAATCATAAAGCACAGCGCAGACCGCCGCAGGGGTTTAGTGGGTATGCCACGCGCCCGGCATGCCTGCCGGGCGCACTCCGATCGACATTAGGAGGGCAGTCCCACATAACCCGGGTCCCACCCCCAGGGGAGATGCATTTTATGCCTCCTCGGGGCCCGGGTATCCATAAAGGATTCCCCTGCGTAAAAAAAAAGTACTGCATTACATAGTAATAAGAATATGACCTTGAAAAGCTTCCTCAAGGTCCCGTAAAGATGACCTTGAAATTTTTAAATGGAACCCCTTTTTTTTAATGCATATTCTTATAGTTTACCTCAAGAGCTTTCCAAAACACTATAATACATTGTATTTTCGTTAGGTACTTTCCGAGTTATGTGATTTTGTAAGTTATAATTTCAAGTGTATCATCTAAAATTTGTATGTAAACCGCGGTACTTTTTCGCTGTTACGTCTCGTGCTTACCTCAAGAGCTATCAAAAACAATATAATACATTATATTTTCTTTAGGTAATTTCGGATTACAGTTCTTTTGAATTTTATACTTTCAGAAGACTCATCTAAAATATGTTTGTAAACCGCGGTACTTTGTCGCTGTTACGTTTCGTCTTAGCGAACAGTTATTAGGCCCATTGCAGCCTTTTATTCTTTAATAACTTTATATCTACAGCTAACAAAATAGTTTTTTTTATGCTTTTTATGCATATGCTTTTATGCACGATAATACAGATTTTTTCGCATAACGATGTGAGCCAAAGGTTCGAGAAACAATTTGTTAGAGATATATTCAGACTATTGATGCTCATCAATTAACATCCTCAAATTGACAGCAGACAGATTTATAAAAGTGTCGCAATCTGAAAAGTAAGTTGGAAAAATTTCAAATATTTTAAAATGATAAACTAACAGATACTAATTACACATCTTTTACAGTATTTGGATGGAGACCCGCGAAACCGCGTCGACGACGGAGGTTTGTGACGAGCTAAGGCGCCAACTTGCGCTAGCAAATTTAGCGCTGGCAGCTTATGCCGTAACAAATCCGCCTCCACCGCCAACAGTTTCTTCTCCACCGCAAGAACCGCAGGGACCCTGCGGATCAAATTTTCATCCGCCTCCCCCTCCTCCTGATCAAGATCAACATGGTTCGCAATCAACTCAAAATTTAGATCCGAACCAAGGACAAATGGTAGTTTATAAACGTAAGTAGTTATTAATTTCAATCTATACTAAATATTTTCATCATATCATATAGTTATTCTTTATTACAGCACGATGGCAGCGCGCTGGACGCGGACGCGAACGCAATCGGGGATCGTGGCGCGGACGGGGAATTGATTTTTTTGGCAGACGCGGACGTGGCCTCGGCCGGGGTCAATTTCCAAGAAACATTGTTTATAACAATTATTATTATTAAATTATAACCTCGACGGTTTCAACAATTTTGTATTTTCCCAAATATTTAGTACCTAATATTCATATTAATTAAATATGTTGATAATTGTTAATTAGTTAATAACTGTTCTTAAATACTTAATTACTGTTAAATAAAAATTAAAAAAAATATATATTTTTTATAATTTAAATTTAATTGATCGTACCTAAAATTGATTCCTGAAGAAGATAGATTTCCTGGATAGAGGGGAGAGATAGGAATAAAGTAGTATTATATTGTTTAGAAGGAGAGTGGTGAATGAGGGAGCGAGCGAAAGAGGGATAGAGGAACAGAGAGAGTGTGAAATGGTGAGGGAGACGGAGAGGGGTAGAGAGACATAGAGAGGAGATTCGAGAGGGA
>NW_011959913.1:0-1899 GCF_000949405.1 Vollenhovia emeryi | reverse complement strand
AAAATCATCTCAGGGAAGCGAAAGTAGAGGCTTCGCACTTTAAAATGAGTCCAGAAACATTGTCGTTCGATTTTGTTTCACGAAGTTATAGCACTTTAAAAATCGACAATTTTTCGGGAATATTTTAGTGATCCTTTAATTTTGCTGTCGAGTGTATATATATATATATATACATATATGTATATATGTGTGTACGTGAATACTTACATCTTCCGCTCCTCATTTTTCGCCCTTCTTCTTCGCACGACTGCCAACGACTGCTGCAACAGGCCGCACGTAAACAAATGAAGCGCGCGGTCCATGCCAGTAACGACGCGCAAAAACGGCACTTTCGCGATGTCACTCGTTTCGTGCGTGTCGCGTGACATTTCACACGTGTAACTGTGCGATTTTAGCGAGTGTTATTTTCATTGGTAAGTATTACTACTTTATTATTTTATAACGTTGATGTATAGATGTATTAGTTATTAATATTTTCTTACATTTAAAGATCAAAATGAAAGAGGATGCCGTGCATAAATGGCCCAGCCGCAACCGACTTTCACGGAAGAGAGGTTGGGCAAGAAGGTATGTATCATCAATATTCCTCACTCGATTATTCGTGTAAATTTTATCTTTGAAATAGGGTTTTTTGGTAGGAATTTGATCAAACTGGCAAAAATTAATGTGTATTTGGTTTTATTTGTTACAACGTTTCGACCTCTATATCGGGTCCTTTTCAAGTACAATCTCTTATTGACTGAACGAATTTATCTAAGTATGTCGAAACATGATGAGATCATGAGTTTGTGGCAGCAAATTCATATTGTCATAATAATATATGTCTCGATAGTCAGTATAATTGTTAACATGTCAAATTTTCTAAGATTTTTCGAGCAGCAACCATTCGTTAGATCTTGTGTATAACGTTATACTCAAGATCTCCTAACGAATGGTTGCTGCTCGAAAAATCTTAGAAAATTTTACATGTTAACAATTATACTGCCTATCGAGACATATATGACAATATGAATTTGTTGCCACAAACTCATGATCTCATCATGTTTCAACATACTTAAGATAAATTCGTTCAGTCAATAAGAGATTGTACTTGAAAAGGACCCGATATAGAGGTCGAAACGTTGTAACAAATAAAACCAAATACACATTAATTTATGCCAGTTTGGTCGAATTCCTACCAAAAAACCTATATTAAATTATCACTGGCGACAATAAGTATCTCTCGTAACTTTGCAGGGAGCGAGCATAGAGAAAAATATTTCAGGCAAAAGTTGTATGGCTTCAAGGGGGACATAAAATGGTGTCATTAATTTGACCTTGAATAGTTGCGTGAAGGTCACCTTCAATTTTTTTAATGGGACCCTCTATTGTTTATTATACTATCTTAGTCTACTAATTAATATGAACAACTGTTATCTGAAACATTTTTTATTTGCCTAAAATTTATTTAGATATTCAAGAGAAGATTTATAACTTTTTGAATGTTCAGCTTATGATATCTCGATAACTGTTTGTCGGAGGGAAAAATAGTACAGGACATTTTTACTTGATTCGGTCTCAGGAATATGCTGTTGCAATAGTGTTTCAATTATTGAAAATTTTTGTGTATGTAAATTTCGTGTATGTTACAATCATATATGTAATACTTCTATATTGCTAGCAACGCCAATTTTCGGTGGTGGGGGGCGCGAAATCAAAGCTAGACAGACGATGCAATATACATGTGGAATTGTCGTCCAAGTCTTTTGTGCGCAAGCCCTGACCGCGTCTGGTCGCATCCAGATAATAGTGTTTGCATGTAATAAAGACCAGAAGCATGTTTCGTGCTGGTGCTGGTTATATTATGCCAGAAACGTCAATTTTGATGTGGACTGGTTGCATGTAATAAAGACCAGAAGC
>NW_011959912.1:0-1899 GCF_000949405.1 Vollenhovia emeryi | reverse complement strand
TTTTTTATTATTATAAATAATTAATAATGTAAACTCTAAGTCATTCTAAAATAAATACTCGTGCATAATCTTCAAAAATATAATTTTATTTATTTGTGTTATCTATTTTGAGTATTATATGAAATACACACACTATACAGAATAAATTATAGAATAAAATATCAACATTTAATTGTTATAAATGTAGTATATAAAAATATTAAAAAATTATAATACTTGATTAAAATGAAACCAGCATCCGTGAGTCTCTGCTCCAGGAAATTGCTCATTTATCACTTTCATGGCAGCCATCTCATAGTCACTCATTATAAATTTTACATTATGTTGAAGCAATGGTACTAATGTCATAATTTTTTTCCAAATAGCTGTGTACATGTTACTAGAGCGACTTTCACATAGAATAAAGATCATACCAATACCCTGTAAGAAAAAATATATATATTACAAACTATATTATTGGTAAATTATTTATTTTATTTTAATATATAAAAAGGAATAAAATAAAAAGTATAAATTGTTAATATATTATTAGAATTTTATTACTATACTGTTATTTAGAAAAAAGAAAGCGAAGACATTTCAAAAACATATAAATTTATTATGAAAGTTAAAATAATCGTGTTGTTACATAATTCTTATTTTTAATATATATACATATATATGTATATATGTTGTCACGCTGTTTCCTAGGGTCGCCGGGCGCGACAGAGAAAGAGGCGGCTTCCGCGGACAATACTCGGCCGTCGCCGTTCCGGGCCGATCGCCGGAACGGAAGCAACGCACGACGGCGAGGTTGGGCGCCAGACGCGCTCGCGGGCGGCGTCAGTTACAGGTCGCGAAATATCCCGATTCCCCGGACGATAGCGGCGTCGGTCCGCTCGATGGGCGCCGCGAATAAGCCTCCTCGACGCGAAAAGGGCCGGCTGCTCTCTACCGTCGGTAGAGTGGCGGAGTCCCGTAGGTACGGGCCCGCGGGAACGGGACGGCGGGACGGGACGCGACACACGCACACACTTTGACACGCACACAAAATCAAACTCGACTCGGGTTAAAAGAATAATAGAGGCGATTTAATGTCTCGAAGGAACGAAAAGAACAGAAAAGGCAAGGGGCCTCCGCTGAGGCGAATTCGCGATCCGTCGGTTTCCCGAGCCTCCCTGCGGAAGGCCGTTCACGCTCGCGGTCCGTGATCCGCGGCCGACACCCGGCGGGCCAGTCCGCCGCGACCGAATTCCCCGGTGCGGGCCGAAAGGCGCCCGCTCGAACAACGGCGCACGGGGCGTCCGTTCTACTCTCCCCGCCGAGGTCGCAACACCCGGTGTCCGTCCGCTACAATCGCCCGATAAGCCCGCGGCCGTTCCCTGGGAGCCCCCGCGCTTGGCACCGTCGTTCCGCTCGCGACACGAAATGGCCGGCTCCTGCTCCCCCTCGGAGCGGATGCCCTACGGCCCGGAACACTAAACGAACGCGGCGCGGTGCCAGAACGCGAGCTAACCCCCTCGGATGCACGCGGCTTTTACATTAAGAATTGTCCCTCGAGGGCCACCTCACCGGTACGTCCTCTGGATCCCACGGCGCGGTCCCGGTCGGCACTCTCCTCCTGGGTTCTAGCCACGGCCTCGTCTCGGGCTCGGCACTCAGGCCGCCGGCTCGACGCACGTTCTCCGACACGAAGTTACGGGAGCGAGGATCCGCGAACGAAAGCGGAAGATCCGGCGCGAGCGGGTCGATCACCCGATCGCTCGCTGCGATCGCGAAAAAGGGGCTGCGCGAGATAGCGGCGCCGCGGATCCGCCAATCAGGGGGTCGCTCGCCCGGCGCGTCGCCGGGCCCGCAGGGGCGCTATCGTTATCGACTAGCTTCCGGGCGCAAAATCCGCCCCGCGCGGCTCGCAGGGCT
>NW_011959911.1:0-1898 GCF_000949405.1 Vollenhovia emeryi | reverse complement strand
GTTGGAGCAATAAATTCCGGACTAGGGCAATAAATTAGCACTATATTAGCACTAAATTTTTCCATAAGTCCGACTTCGATTTTTAGTGGTGGGGGTTCTAGGTTAATGTACGTCTTCTGGAGTGGTCCTGCGCCGCGCGCGTAACTCGCGCGCTCTTCTATGGCCTTTGTGTTTGGCCCGGCCCTTAAAAGGGCCTTCTCCTACCACTGCGACGAGGGTGCCACCGGCCCCTCGCCGCTCCCCCTAGTTGCTTGTGTGGGGGAGGGCGGGACGTGGATCTCCAGCCCACGCCCGCCCGCCAGGGGTCCCGCAGGACTTCCTGGCTTTGATGCTCCTTTTACTCGCCTTTTACGAGAGGCAGGAGATACCCCAGGCCTATTCTTACAGCGGGACCTGGACGCTTTGACTCCCCCTTTCTACCTGTGTGGCACCTTAGTGCTCCCGGTCCTGTTCCACGGACCGTCTCCTCTTTCCCCGTTACGGGGGAGGGGGGAGGGGGGTGTCTGATATTGACACGTCCCCTCTAGCCCCTTACCATTTGCGCAGGTGCGCCGGTGTGCCACGGGGGGCTCTGCGTTGCCGCCCACCCCTTTGGCTGCCGTTCCCTCCCGGCCGTGGGTCCGGAGGGTTGGTCTCCCCTCTCCTTTCCCTTTCCGCGTGCTCCTTTTGCGCCATCACGCTCTCACAATAGAGCGCGAAGGCATCCCACGCCTCCTCCCGTTCTGTGACCGCCTTCACTACGGCCTGTAGCGAAAGGTCTCCTCCTATTTTACTTGTGAGGACACGGCGCTCCTCTTCCCACGCTGGACAGCTTTCCAGCGTGTGTTGCGCCGTGTCCCTCACCTCATCACAATGGTGACACCGCGGATCGGGTTCCTTTTGGATCCTCTGCAGGTACTCACCGAAGCACCCGTGCCCGGTGAGCACCTGCGTTGTTCTGTACGACGCCCGTGTCCATGCCCGGTCCACCCAGGCATCCAAGTGAGGGAGGATGGCCTGGACCGTCCTTTGGCCTGGCCGTCTCGGGTCGGCCAACTAGGTCCGCCACTCCTCCCTCACTTCCTTCTTTATTTGGAGGCTGAGGAGCCTCCTCCCCCTCTTTGGTACCGGGATACCCCTCGCCCTACGCTCTGCTACCTGCTCATACACCTGAGCGTGCGCACGGGCGTTCATCATTATTGGGGGCATCCCGGCCATCAATGTGGCTGCCGCGTGGGAGATAGTTCTATACCCCCTGACCGCCCTGATCGCCATGCGGCGCTGGGTCTTGTTAAACGCCGCGATGGCCTTCCTGTCCCGTGTCAGGGCGGTCGACCATATAGGGGCCCCGTATAACGCGATTGAGCTTATCACGTTCGCGTATAGCCTCCTTATCCTCCCACGCGGGCCGCCCAGGTTGGGCATCAGGCGCGACAAAGCGCTCGCTGCCTTGTCCAACCTGGGCGTCAGCCGACTGAGGTGCTCCCCAAACCTCCATCTACCGTCTATGTGGAGACCCAGATACTTTATCTGGGCCCCCACCCGGACACGGACGTCTTCTACCCCGATCCACGATGTCGATGGCGGGCCTCGAGATCCGTCGTGGATAAAGACGGCCTCTGTTTTGGCCTCCGCCACCCTGAGGCCCAGGGCTCTTATCGCCCTTAGCACGCTGGCCACGGCTACGTTCGCCACCTGGACTGCCTCCTCCCATCCCCTCCCACTGGCCACCACCAGGGTGTCGTCTGCATAACAAATTGTCGTGCAGCCAGTGGGAAGGGCCGCATCCAGCACTCTGTCGTACGCAACGTCCCACAGGATCGGCCCCAACACCGATCCCTGCGGGACGCCGCATCTCGCCTCCCATTTCCTGTTGTCTCCTTCTCTATCGACACAGGAGATTTCTCTCCCCTCGAGGT
>NW_011959910.1:0-1898 GCF_000949405.1 Vollenhovia emeryi | reverse complement strand
GTAAAAACGTGTGCGCTCGACGCTTGGCTACGACGTGTTGCTTGTGTGCGAGCGTGCGCGCGCAGACCGACTATCCCCACTCCATCCCCACCGCCGCGGCACCGTCCGTGCTAACGTTCTCGGCTGGTCACACTGCTCCGAGCGGGACAAATATAATGTATCAGTCGTTCCTCTCAACTCGTACGATCGAGATCGATCACCTCGACGTACGATTGAGATTGCAATAAAGAACTCTTTATACGTACAATTACGTGAGTATAGTGATTACCGCCTTAGCAGAAACCTTAGCTACCGGCACCGAAGTTCAGTGGCACTTCTGCCGGGGCATACTGAACATAATTAAGCCCACAATACGCGAATGCGATACGCCCTCTGTGGACATTGAAAACGTGGACATTGAACTGTACGTAGCCAATGTCCACATTTTGCCAAATGAGTAACGCAGATTTGCGAAATTTTGGTTGCGTTTCGTGCTATAGTCTGCAGGTCCTGTGCGATGCTCTTGTAGCAGAGAGAAGCCTGAAGCCTATCACACAATGCCAGGCAACAGGCAACAGGAACAGGGAATAGAATTTCTGACGCGTTGGATTGGTTGGTAGAAAATTTCTGACGAATCCAACGCGTCAAAAATTCTATTCTCTATTCCTATTGCCTGTTGCCTGGCATTGTGTGATAGGCTTGAGAGATATCACGGCCCCGTTTTTCGTGATTCACTAGAGACACCATAGAGCTA
This sequence comes from Vollenhovia emeryi, assembly GCF_000949405.1. Classification (NCBI taxonomy): domain Eukaryota; kingdom Metazoa; phylum Arthropoda; class Insecta; order Hymenoptera; family Formicidae; genus Vollenhovia; species Vollenhovia emeryi. Next base: position 1,165 of record NW_011959910.1, on the reverse strand, counting down.
TTACAGATAGAGGGAAGTAGGTATGGGACAACGTGTAAGCGCATGCGATAGTGGGATAAAAAGAGAACGTTGCAATAGAGGCCGGTGTGTCACTGTCTAACAGTCACGCGCATGCGCGTAACGTGTGCGCTTGAGGCAGAGTGTGTCTCTTTCTTTCTTATAAAAGCATGTGGAAAGAGAAAGATACACTCTGAACTAGTGCAGTTAGGCGCACGCAGTACCTAATACGCATGCGCTATGAGACAATGACACACCGGCCTCTATTGCAGCGTTCCCTTTCTACAGCTATATCGCTTCCTTCGTTGACTCCCTCCCTCTATCTGTAATAGCTCTATGAGAGACACTATAATCAGAGATGAGACACCAAGCCGGTCCGCCATGTTTAGGCTCGATCCTACGAGAGAGAAAGAAATACACTATCTCACTCTATCGTATAGTTAGCTCTTTTCAGCTGCACTACTGCACTTATGTAGCTGACAAAGACCATAAGGACCTAACCACAAAATCACGACAGATTAAGGATACATTTATTAAGTGACTTACTGAATGCAAAATGGGCGGATGTTCGTACCAATTTTGCAATAATTCCTCCAAAAAAGGATATACAATGAGAATTTTCCCCAAAAATGCAGAACGTCGAGCTGTATGGGTACGAAATATGAATCGTGACAATTGGATACCAACGGATCATTCTTATCTCTGCGAGGTAAAACTATTTTTATGCAATAATTATTATTAAACTATAAAATAAAAATTGTTTTTATCATAGGTACACTTTAGTTCGGAAATGTGCTCTTATTAGGCCTCCCTTTTTCTGTACTTGTACTTTTCATATCAGAGCCTTATGTAATTTATTCGTCATTAATATAGCTTTGTTTTCTGTTCCTGCACTGGTGAACTAGTGCAGTAAGCTAGAATGAGAAAAATATTCTTGTCTTACTCTAATTTATTACACTAGTTCACCAGTATAGGAACTGAAAACAAGCCTTATAATTCATGTATTTGAAAATCAGCGGCAATAGCCTAAACATGGCTGACCAATCAGAAGATGATCCCTGGTGTCTCATCTCTGATTATAGTGTCTCTAGTGATTCACGAATGCGATACGCCCTCTGCGGACATTGAAAACGTGGACATTGAACTACGTAGCCAATGTCCACATTTT
>NW_011959909.1:0-1898 GCF_000949405.1 Vollenhovia emeryi | reverse complement strand
TCAAAAACCACGGTCGAAACGTAGCGATTTTTGACAAATAAATGACAGATTTGCCAGTTATGGTCATAGAATAAACTACATTTAAATGTTATTTATTACTAGCAACCTAGAAGATTTTATACTTTGTTCATTAAAATTGGCATTAAAATTAGGAAATTAATATTAACATTTCTAAGTGTCCTCACGATGTCCTTAAAATATATTACATTTAAGAAATGTATTCGTTTTTAGTGCCGTACTTCCCATTTTGGGACCCAATTCTGTTCTTCTGGAAGATGCGAGATCAAGATAACATCCTATTTATGACGTACGAAGAAATGAAACGGGTAAAGCGCGCATTTGCTTCTTGAAATCTTCATGAATTTCTCCTGTTAAAACTGGCATCGCTCTTTGCAGGACCAAGTGGTGGCGATTAAGAAGACAGCAAAGTTTTTAGGCAAACCCGTAACAAACGAGCAAGTCATCGAGCTGAGTGAACACTTAAAGTTCTCCAAAATGCAGGCCAATCCGTCGGTGAATCTACCTTTGCTGCTAAGTGACAATAACGGGATGAAGGCAAATAATTCGGATTTCATGTATATCAGAAAAGGCAAAGTCGGCGATTGGAAGAATCACATGTCGGAGGAACTCGCCCAGCGATTCGACAAGTGGATAGAGGACAATCTCCGCGGGACCGGCCTAAAGTTTGATACGGACTTTATGCCCGACGAAGAATGAGGAGCTTCGCATTCCCCGCGTAAAACAGATAATTTTTATTTTATAAATTTACATTGCAATCGTATAATTATTGCATCGTGATCGATTTGCCATGGAAATTTGTTAACAAAAAAAACAAAAACAGTAAAACTGCATCGCAAGAGAACCCGATTAATGATGAGAAATTGTGAATCTGAAACCGATTAATAATTCTCACTAAATTTCAGAATAGAATCTTATTTGCGAGTTTATTTCTGTGGTTTATAATTTAATATACGCAATTTTATATATTTTCGCTTCCTCATAGAGGAAGCTTTGTTTTCGTGAAAAAAAATTTTTTCCAGTTTTCTTTGGGAATATGTTTAAAATGTTTTAAAACATCTAAAAATCATATTTTTACAAAATGTCTGTGTGTGTGTGTGTGTGTGCGCGTGTGCGTGTGCGTGTGCGTGTGCGTGTGCGTGTGCGTGTGCGTGTGCGTGTGCGTGTGCGTGTGCGCGCGCGTGTGTGCGCGCGTGTGCGCGTGTGCGCGTGTGCGCGTGTGTGTGTGTGTGTGTATGTACGCATTTGAATGTCTGTGGTTGCTCTAACTTCCGTAAATTTTGAGATATCGGGCTTATTTTTTTTTTAAATGTCGAGAATCACTAAAGGAAGGTTGGTATTGATTTTTGCGATGATCGGTAAATGGGTTTCTTTTTGAAAAAATCTTGAATTTTTTTAGAAATGTCTGTGGTTGCTCTAACTTTTGCAAATTTTGAGATATCGGGCTATTTCTAATTCTATATTATTCTTTCCAGTCTTTTCTACTCCTATTTCATATATAATTGATTAATATTCGGTTGAATAGTTCTTGAGTTATAGATGTATGAAATTTCGCGTAATCCGTACATGAACACTTTTTCATTATACTGGTTGTTTCAAAAGTGATGCTACAAAATGTAATGGTGAAATGTATACATTAGTATAAGCAAAAAGTCCTAATAAACATAGGTAGAGGCCCCTCTTTTTTATTATACAGGGTGTTTCAGAAGTGATGGTACACAATGTAATAAAGAAATGTACACACTTGTAGAAGCAAAAAGTTTCAATACACATAGGTAGAGGCATACCTCTTGAATATGGCGATGACCGGTAAAAGGTTTTCTAATTTTTAATTTTTTTTTTAGAAATGTCTGTGGTTGGTGTAACTATCGCAAATTTTC
>NW_011959908.1:0-1898 GCF_000949405.1 Vollenhovia emeryi | reverse complement strand
TATATGAAACAGAACATGGAAATTCTTATTGTGATGTCGATCATTCTCCTTCTTCTTCTTTGTCATCTTCTTTGTCTTTGTTTTTGCCGGCTGTATTATTATTGTTAAAATAACGTTCTTTACTCCTCACGAGCCACGCTTTTATGAGAGCCACAATTTCGTACTCGCTGCTATTTGCGGTGTTTTTGTTCGCACGAACGACATCTAAAAGCATGTAAATAACTGGTTATATAAAAACTGCTAAAAAGTTCATACTACTTATGTAGTTTTAGTTTTTTAAGAACCGTATGCTTAAATAATACAAATATTGACCTAAGATTACGGACGTAATCAAAAGTGATTTGAATGGTTTCTTCTTCTTTTTTCCTTCCCAATTATATTCCATTCCGAGCGATTTGGTGAACAGTCTATACATAAGTTGCTTCACAACTTCCTTCAAAGTTGGTCCTCCCAGCCTACCTAATACCTTAGTCTGTGATGAAATAAAATATAAAACAAAAGAAATAAAATATAAAATATAAATATAAATTAAAATATAAAATTTTTGACGTATTTGATTTAAATTAAATAAATAAACGATAATTTTTCAAAACGTACGAGATTTGCTTTGTTTTCCGCTGTTTTCAGCCATTCTTCTACTTGAGCTAATGCCGGAGCATCCATTGGAAATAAATCTAGTATCGGCAGTGGCTCAGTAGGAGTATCTAGGATGGGCAATTTTTTTTTTGCATTTTCAACTAGAGTGAAAACTGCTTCAGATATTGCATCAATTTTCAAGTGAAGCAGGTTTATATCTTTCAAACATTGCTTCTGGCATTCTGTAATCATATATCATACTCAAGACGTCGCAGTAAAATAACAAAAATATTAATTAAACATATATAAAAGAATTTTTAAGTTCACCTTGAAGCCCGAAAAATGTTGCATATCTTATCTCTTGTACTTCCGGAATAATTGCAGTGGTATCATTTTTCTTAGGCTCCTGATTGTTTTTTGAAACTTAACAGGCAATGTCATAAACGATTAATTAATAAACGTACACTGAGAAAAAAAACTGAAAATTTATTTGTGGCACATAAAGTTTATTTCATTGAAATAAATCTCTTATTTAAATACGGCGAAATAAAATTTTATTTCTAGTAAATAAACCATTTCTATTATGTTTTAAATAAGTATTACTTGTTACAAAAAATTGTTTGTTTCCTTGAAATGAGTTATTGAATTGCAAGTATCGAGTTTCTTTAAATTTTTATAAATTATATATTTCTAACAAATAAATTAAATGTACCTAAATAATTATAACTTCTTCTCACAACTTTATTTTATTCCAATTAATGTCATTACACCGTTGAAATAAATATTTATGTAAATATCTTATTATTATACTACATTTATTGTAGGTTTTTGTAGAAAATGTAGACATAAATACAAATCTTTTTAGGTTCATATTGAATTTATTCAATATATAATTTTGAAATTAATCATCATATTTTTAATAATTTCAAAGTTATATGTTAATAAATTCAATATAAACATAAAAATATTTGTATATATATATATATACAGGGTGTCTGATGCAAAAGTAGCAATTTTGGAAATAGCGGTAGATTGGGTTAAACTAAGGAGAAATATCATGTACCGAGGTACAAAGTAACAATAGTTATCAACGTATAAATTTATACGTTTGAGCGAATGAGGATGCAGGAGATGGTAGGCCGGACTCGGAAGGCATTTAAGAAAATCGATCGATGAGCGGGAGGTGGAGCGACGCGCGAGATACTATGTTTATGTTTTGGGTTGCCCGTTGCTCGCGCTCGCTGCCGCGCTCGCCGCCCGCGCCGCGCTCCCCGCCGGGCCTAGGTTTTTTTCCACCACCAGTGTATCTCGCGCGTCGCTCC
>NW_011959907.1:0-1897 GCF_000949405.1 Vollenhovia emeryi | reverse complement strand
GGAATATTCTAAAATGCTTGAATACTTCCGATTTTTCCGAAAGCGTGTATGCCACCGTAAAATGTGTGAAATCGTCAATGAATGTTAGCAGATACCTTTTTTCATCGTATGAGGTTGTATCCATTGGTCCACATAGATCACTATGTATCAGCTGCAGAGGACGTTTTGCTCTGATCCGTTCCGTTTGATGAGGCAGCCGCGTCTGTTTCCCTTCTACGCAGATTTGGCATGGTTCCTTTGTGAGATTTACGTCGTTTAGTTTTATCCCGTCCGATATCTTCACGAGCTGTTTCATTCCTGTGCTACTTAAGTGACCCAGCCGTTGATGCCACAAAGTACTTTCTTCTGTTTCACAGAGATTCACTGTTTCCACATCAAGTTCGAATGGTATCTTGTACAATTTTCCGATACGATAAGCTATTGCAACTACTGTCTGTGCCTTTTGAATGACACCTTTGCCGTTTTCAAAGGTCACTTTAAACCCGTTTACTTCTAGTTTACGAACAGACAGTAGATTACACTCAAGTCCAGGTACAGATAAAATTCCACATATTAGAATTTTTCGAATTTGTCCATTTACATGTACGCACATCTTTAAATCACCTGCTTCCGTTGCAGTAAGAGTCTGTCCCGATTTCGCGACACGAATGTTCATTGGTGACGTTAGACTACGCACGTTTGTCAGCTTCGTTCCTTTCGTTGCTAAATGCTCAGACGATCCCGAGTCCAGCACACAGTACATGGTGCTTGCACTTTCTTCCTCGTTCGCCAAGAATACAAAGTCTTTCTGACCTTTTCCGGTGGTGTCTTCAATCGCAGCGTTCGCCGATCCCGGGGTTTTGGTTTCCTGTTTGAGTTTGCGACACTCCGATCGCTTGTGTCCACGCACACCACAATAATGACACTTAAAGTTAAACTGTGTATGTTTCCTTTTGTCCGTCGCCTTTTCTCGTTGGCTTGCGTTTGCTTTTCGATGTGTCGCAGCCGAAAAAACCGATGAAGAGTCCGTATTTTGAGAGTTTGCAGTTGTGCCACTACGTTTTGCTTCCTCATCTAGTAACCTCGTTTTTGCGAAGCTTAGAGTTAATTGTTCACTTGAAAGTGTTTCCAACGCTGTGACTACCATGTTGTATTCGTCCGGCATTGTAAGCAGTAGATGACACACTACATCCGTTTCATCCAGGTTAGCACCGGTGGATTTCAGTTCTCGCACGTGTCTGTCGAACTTCAGAAAGTGCGAGGTTATTGAGTCCGTTGGAACATATCGCATGGTTAAAAGCATCTTCCGTAGGCGAAGTTGACTCGCTATTCCCTTCCGCTCGAAGCTCTCTGATAAGGCTTTCCACATCTCGTATGCAGTTGGTTTCTCCTTTATGTATTCCAGTTGACTGTCCGCGATGCGTTGAGTGATAAGCGACTTGCATTTCCTGTCGTTCTTCTTTAGGACGATCGTTTGTGCAGCCGCGTTTTCTCCCGACAGAGCCGCTATTAGCGTGTTGAGAGGTTTATCAACGTAATCGGCAAAATCCTGCTCTTCCAGTAGGATCTGCATTCTGAATTTCCAATTATTATAATTTGTTCCGTCGAAGAGCGGGACTTTATACTTCTCGTCGACCGCCATGTTAATCACGTTTTTCTTCCGCGTGTTATCAGGACCTTTACATGTATATTCCTCCTTATTTCGATACTTTACGAGCTGGGCGTAGCGATGCCTGGGCCCATAATCTGATGGATGAGGTGATGATGTTAAGGAGTGGACACGCATTTCAAAAGGTCACTTTTATTGAAAGTGGTGATACACTTACTGAAGCGGTCCGTGATTTCATAACCATTCACAGACAGACAACTAACTAACAGAGGTTATGGGCAAGCAGCCTAGTAAAAGAAAAATAATAAC
>NW_011959906.1:0-1896 GCF_000949405.1 Vollenhovia emeryi | reverse complement strand
TTAACGTCGCACAAATGTTATAAAAGCTTCGTGTCGGAGTTTGCTGCACGAGAACATTGTTAACGAGATGACGGAGCATGACTGACTACTGTCCGTTATCTCGTTAACAATGTTCTCGTGCAGCAAACTCCGACACGAAGCTTTTATAACATTTGTACGACGTTAAACACAATCCTCGTTACATTACGAAAAATGCACGCGAATCCATGTACATAACTTTCTCAGATCGCTTGATAAGGACCAAAACCCATGGTCGAAACGTAGCGAGTCCTACACATTAAAATTGCCAGATACGGTCAACTAAACTTGATGTTGATAATTAATACCGTATACTGTCCGATCTAAAATTTTTCTTTGATTATTATATTTAAATATGAAGCGCTTTTATTTTTTTCAAATATTTTGTCATGTTAATTTTTATTTTCTCATTAATATTATCTAGATGGACGAAATACCTGGAAAGAAGCCTGGCACAACAGTTTATGTATACAAAGACTACACATATAACAAAGATTCTCGCAATAATCACATTTTCCGATGCAGTACTCGTCGTTCTTCGAGATGTTCTGGTACTGTAATCGTTGATAAGAATGGCGAAATACATTTAAAACAAGAACATAACCATACTAAGACACAATGGAAAATACAACAGTCCGCTATGATATTAGAAATGTTACAACTTTGCCGAGAAACGTCTTTGCCTCTAAAAGAAATATTCGATAGTGTCTGTAGAAAGTAAGTACATATTTTAACCTTTACTTTCATGGCAATTTTCAAATAAGATAAAAAATATGAAATGAAAAGTGTTTTATGAAAAGATATTACTTTTATGTCATCTGTGTCAAAGACTTGTATTAAAAAATATTATTACTGTAACATAATAAAAAAATATAAAACTTTATTTACAAGAAAAGATAGCAATCTTATAATATGTAATTTTGCCCTTTCTGCCAATTAATTTTAGATATGCCAGTTATTTTACATAAATATAAAGTTATAAAACTTAATTTTACATGGTTAGAAACAGAAAACTTTAATTTACATGTTTTCAAATGCGTTCTTCCATTTGATATTGTTAATCATTTGATTTTATTCTGTTCTTCATGATCAGTATAATGTATAATTTTCGTCCTTTTCATTAACTTTAGAAATAAATAATTATCCCTTGGCTAGTGTTTTTTATAATTGTTGTTTGTAAATAATTTAATATACAGGTATCCTGAAGAAGCCCTATCATTGTCATATGCTACAGTAAGGTGTACATTGTACCGCGAAAGAATTAAACTTCGCCCAAATTTGCCAAAAGACATGAAGACTCTTGCTGCAAGTTTATCAACATATGTATCTCTTGAAGGCATTTATAAAGGCAGTGTTACTTGTAACGATGGAAAAATAGCATTATTATTTACAACTGATGTACTCTTATACGAACTAGGAAAGTCAACGGAACTTTATGTAGATGGACATTTAATGTAAGTTCACGTGCAGCAGATTAAATACTTATTTTTCTATACTTTTAGATTGCTTTCCAGCTAGCCATACAAATCGATATCAGAATTGTTTAGTGTTTATTGCATTGAATATTGAAATAGAATGATAGAACTTGTGTCGTCTTGTCTTATTAGCTGGAAAATAATTGTAGATAAAATATTGTGTATTATGTGATAATATGTGTGACGTGTAATAAGTGATATAAATAATATTTTCTATTTTTAGATTATTCCACATGTGCCACAAATGAATCAAATGTACACTATTCATATCCGCCATACGAACGTAGTAAGTACATTGTAACCATACAGCGTAGTTACAAATTTCAGATGGTACGGTTCTAGCATACAGAATGCGTCAATACAAAACATTTGTAAATTTTCAAGGGTGTTGCTACGATGTATA
>NW_011959905.1:0-1896 GCF_000949405.1 Vollenhovia emeryi | reverse complement strand
GGAAGGCCGGACTCGGCAGCATGCAAAATGGTGTGTTTGTTGACATCTCTCAAAAAACGATAGCGAACGCGTTCGCCCGCTCACCGCTCCCCGCTCCCCGCTCGCCACCGTCTCTCATCGATCGATGCGTGACTCCACCTCTCGCTATCGATTTTTCAGAGATGTCAACAAACACACCATTTTGCATGCTGCCGAGTCCGGCCTTATTGGCTCAGACGTTTTTCTGAATTAGGCCGATAATAATTACGATTTTGTAAAATTTTATATAACTTTTCTTCTCAGTTTAACCCAATCTACTATAATCTTTGGGGTCGTCCATATCGAATCTGACACCCTGTATATTATGTGCACTATAGGATTTTCAGCACTCAGTGCACCCGGGTGACGTTTCCAAACACAGCCCTATGGAAACTTAATAAAATAAATAAATATATGTGTATGCGTATATCAATTTATTTATTTTACGATATTTATATATATGAATATTTATATAAAATTCTAAATTTTTAATAAATTTATTCGTCATTACTATTTTTATAACGATTATATATGAATCCAAAAGTTCATTGATCTTCAATGTTGGAAGAGTGTTCACTGCTGTCATCGCTTTCTCCGTTGTTATATTGATTTTCTGGTCGATTGTTATCCCCGTGGTTGCCAACATCTTCATTGAATAATGCGTCTGCGGCTGCTTGCAAGTTCCTCCGGTTTCCTTGTACACCTGGGTGTCTACCCCTGGCATTCCGGAATCGTTGTTTCGCTACTTTCAAAGATCCGACAACCTCTCTTTGAAATTCTTCCCTGGTTGGTTTGGGATAGTAGCGATTCGACGCTACGGCTTCTGTAAAATAATAGATAATTTAATATCATAATTAATGTACAATAATGACAGTAAAGTAACAAATATACGTACGGTAAATCGCGGTACATAAAGCTGTATTATAAAATGAGATTTTATTGTCATTAACTCCCCACCATGTTAATTGCCAGGCCACTTGTACCATTATGGCTTCCTTCATGCATTGATGCACGCTGTCTTTTAATGTTATGCAGTTTAAGAACTTGAAGTAGCATACCTATATAAATATAAATTAGACAATACGTGATTGAAATATATTTATAAGGCAACTTTTTTTAAATTAAGGCTCCTGGGCTTGCCACGGTCATGTTGGAAATCGTGACGTCAGAAGCGAGAAATGACATGCTGAGAAATCTTGCACTTTATATATAAATAACAAAATATTTGAATAAAAAGATAGTCTCGATCGTTTCAGCACACTTGCAAAAAACTCCGGCTACTAACCTTTTCCCTTGACAGCTGATAAACACCCATAAAATGTGAATGTAACAAGATTCCTGTCATGAATACGCTTGCGTATGCACGACTAGAAATCTTGTTATATTAACATTTTATTAGCTGTAAAGGAAAAAGGTTAGTAGCCAGAGGTTTTTGAAAGTACGCTGAAACGATCGAGGCTCTTTTTATTCAGACATCTTGTTATTTATATTATATATAAAGCGCAAGAATTCTCAGTGTGTCATTTCTCGCCTCTGACGTCACGATTCCAACATGGCTGCAGTAAGTACTCAGAAGCCTTAAAAGTATCCATTAAAAATAAATTAATTCAGCACTAACAACGTCATCGTAGGCGGGGTTGTCCTTTGTAAACGATTGTATCGCTTCTATTGTCGAAAACGGAAGAATTCGTGGCTTTACGGGAATTGCATTATTAACGTTGGAATCGATTTTTCGTTCTATTGAATGTAATCGTTCATTTGTTATTCTAAAATTAATTGATTACAATTAGTAATATTATAAAACAAAAGTATATATTAATTAAATGTGTAAAAATGCCAAGACATAATATTCAACGGTAACAGTTCAACCCATCCCAA
>NW_011959904.1:0-1896 GCF_000949405.1 Vollenhovia emeryi | reverse complement strand
CAATTAACCCGGGTTAAATGTATATAAATATCCCGACCCATCTAGAGTCACAGTTTGCCTTAAATTTCATGTTATAAACACTTGAAAACCCATCTAGAGTGTCCGATCGGGCCTGTGTCCGATGGAGCCTGTGTCCGATAGAATCTGTGTCCGATTGCAACCATATGTGTCCGATGTAAAATGTGTCCGATCGAGCCTGTGTCTGATCGGGACTGCGTCCGATAGAATCTGTGTCCGATTGCAACCATATGTGTCCGATACAAAATGTGTCCGATCGGGAGTGTGTCCGATAGGAACGGTGTCTGATCGGGACTGTGTCCGATTGGGGCTGTGTCCGATCGGAACTGTGTCCGATCGGGAAATATCGCCGTGTCCGATCGGTTATGTGCACAATCGGGACTCACTCTTCATGGGATTGATATTCTTGGATTTTCCTCAGACGCTGATACACGACTGTTGAGTGCAATGAGATTAAGTGCCTTCCCAGTGGTTGTTGACAATCCGCTTGAGTGGCATGACTGGTTTGTCCAAGATATTAACCAAAATATTTCGTATATTCAAGATACCGTGCACATTGTAATCAAGATGAAAACAAGGTTTCTAAAACCTTCAATAGTTTTGCCTATGGGTAGCGATGTTGTTTCTCCTACGCATTTGAGAATACTCATACAAGAGATGTCCAAGCTAGAGCATGATTTGGTTGAATCTGATTTGAAAGCCGATGACAAAATAAATTTTAATGCTGCAGAGAAAATTATGTCAGTAAGGGTGTCACATCTATTATCTAATGTACCTAGTGCTGCAGCTACAAAGATGTACCTAGAGGTTATGAGAAACATTTCTGATTTATATCTCCTAAAAGACCTTACTCCGGCTGAACGTATAAACGCTATTTGGAAAAGTGTATTTTTTCTTCGTATCTGGAGGCAATGACTTCAAGAAAATGGTTACTGCACAAGTCAAAATTTCTTGACTACATATACGTATCTCTGTATAGAACTCAATGCACATGCACTTATAGCTATAATTAGAAGACTGCCAAAAGAAGGGAGATCAGAGCTTTTCCTGCCATGGCTTTTTAGTTCCCAACCATGTGAAGGATTCTTTCGTGCTATGAGATTCTTTACAACTGTTTTTAGCACAGTTGTTGTAATATTTTATTGATTCCCCTTGGGGTTACAAGGCGTTTTTCTTAAAGGAACGTATCCAAACCTTTTTAACCTCTCTCTCATACTCTCATAATCTCATAATTTGGCGCTTTTCCAGGGAGCGTTCCCGAACCCTTTACAATATTCCTTTCCCTCCGCGACCTGGCCATAAGCGACCTATACACACTTTTCCCTCCCTCCCCTCGGCCCACCCCTCCTGCCTCTCCTCCCACCCCTCCCGTTCCGTTGCCTTTCCCACTCCCTGTCTTTTCTTCCTTCTCCTTCTCCTCTCTCGTTCTCTCTCTTCCTTGTCCTCCATCCTCCTTTTCTCGTTCCTTTTCTCTCTCCTCCTGTTCCACTTTCCCTCCTTCTTCTGTCTCGTCCTCCATCCTACTCCTTTCGCTCCTCTCGCTTCATCCTCCTTCATGCGTCCCTTCCTCTTTTACTCCTGTCTCACTCCTTCTTCCTCTTCCTACCTACAACATCCATACTTAATTCATATCTCTTCCTCCCGTCCCTTTCCCCTCCCTCTCTCCGATTCTCCACTCTCCTTCTCCCTCTCCTGCCCTCTTTTCCCATATCCATTCTCTCCCATCCACCCACATTCTCCTATTCTCCACCCTCACCCTTCTCCCCCTGCTTCTCTCTACTCTAGCTTTTTCCACCCTATCCTCCTCTCCTCCATACTTAGGTCCTCGTCCACCTTTAGCTTTAGCCCCCATTTCTCTCTTAAAAAGTCTGCCTTCAG
>NW_011959903.1:0-1896 GCF_000949405.1 Vollenhovia emeryi | reverse complement strand
ATAACTATTTTCGAATGTCGGCAACGCAGTTGGAAGAACTGTTGTTATTAGTTGGAGCTCAACTGCAAAAAATGAATGTTGTTCGAGAGTGCATAGGACCTAAAGAACGCTTGGCGTTAACATTAAGGTTTGTTACGTTTTATTACACATAATAAGTAATAGTACAAAAATTTGTTTAGTGTTTGCTTCTATGCTTTCATTATTATTTCAGATATCTTGCATCTGGTGATTCGATGGTATCAATGTCATACCAATATCTCGTAGGAGTTAGCACAACAAGCAACATAATTCAAGAGACGTGCAAAGCGATTTGGGATATCTTACATCCGCTAGTTTTACCATCTGCGTTAACTGAAACAGAGTGGTTAGATATTGCACAGGATTTCGAGGATAAAACAAATTTTGTCCACTGCATTGGCGCCATTGATGGCAAACATGTGACCATACAGGTTTGTATTTTTTAGAAATACTTATCTCTGAAGTAATAAGAATTCAGAATTCATTATTTGAAATAACCATTCGATATTATTTCAGTGTCCCAACAACGCCGGTTCCACCTATTTTAATTACAAACAATCGCACAGCATTGTTCTATTGTGTATTTGCGATGCAAATTACATTATCCGATTTGTGGACATCGGAGCATACGGCCGACGAAGTGATGGCGGAATTTTTGGAGACAGTGTCATAGGGAGAAATTTCGATTCTCAATGTATGAACGTGCCGAAGCCAGCAGCTGTTGAAGGTGGACGAATTTTACCATTCACTCTTGTGGGAGACGAGGCTTTCCCCTTAAAACCATATCTGCTTAGACCTTACCCAGGCAAAAATGGATTGACTCCGCAGCAGGATATTTATAACTATCGGTTAAGTCGTGCAAGAAGAATGGTCGAGAATACATTTGGTATTTTAGCGAGTCAGTGGCGAGTGTATCGTAAACCGATTATTGCTCTGCCACAAACTGCTACATCAATCGTGCAAGCAACAGTGTGTCTGCATAACTGGCTCCGAAAAGAAGACATCGGAAGAAATATATATGTCCCCCTAAATATGATCGACGAAGAAAGCGCAGATTTAAATACTTTTCGACCAGGTACTTGGCAGAGAATAATGGAGGATGGATGCGCATTTCAAGATATTACTAATTGTGGAACCAACACAAGTACACGAAACTGCATGGCAATTCGTGATCAATTTTGCGATTACTTTTGTAATGAAGGATCAATACCGTGGCAATTTAATAGGCACAAATAATTGATTTGCATATTTTACTAACACTTTTTATTATAAAAATATAAAAATAATAAAAATTTAAAAAAATATTGAAAATAAATCTACTGCTGATCGTTTCTTCTCGATTCACGTAAAACCTGCAATATTGCGAGCATTGCCGATTCACTTGCATCCACACTGAGGGCTCGTAGCTTAGAGGCGACAAGCATTCCGAACGCAGTGAATTCATCATTAGGCAGGCCCCCAGTTACATCAACCAATACGGGATCGTTCATTAATTCCTCCACCCTGTCCATAATGGCTCCAGGCTCGACCGACCTCTCGCATCCTTCATTTCCTGAAATCAATGTTATTTTTTGACTTACAATGGTTGTGTTCCGAAATTGACTGTACTGAAAATCTACAGTATACGTAACGTGAACTATAGATTTTCAGTACTGGCAGACAATTTCGGAACGCAGCCAATATATGTAAGATATCTACACTCAGAAAAACGTTTATCTAATATTAACAAATGTGTAGTTAGCTATGACGAAAGAAATATTTCCTAACTATATTTCTTAAAAATATTTAGTTCTGGTAAATGTGTATTTTTTACTACCAATATACCATATTTAAACATTGCATTGAAACATTTGTTACAATGAAATTATTTATTGTAAC
>NW_011959902.1:0-1895 GCF_000949405.1 Vollenhovia emeryi | reverse complement strand
GGGAGCGCGGCGCGGTTGGCGAGCGCGGCAGCGAGCGCGAGCGACGAGCGACCCGAAACATAAACATAGTATCTCGCGCGTCGCTCCACCTCCCGCTCATCGATTGATTTTTTTAAATGCCTTCCGAGTCCGGCCTACCGTCTCCTGCATCCTCATTCGCTCAAATGTGTAAATTTACTACTCGATAACTATTGTTACTTTGTACCGCGGTACATGATATTTCTCCTTAGTTTAACCCAATCTACCACTATTTTCAAAGTGGCTACTTTTGCATCAGACACCCTGTATAGACATTAGATACAATATATAATATTTTATACATTTTTATCTAAAAATTATTTTATAAAATTATATTTGTAAAATGTTATATTGTTATGAATCGTTCGGTATGGAACGATTCATAATCGAACAGTGCTACTGAATTCTTTCTCATGGTACAATTGCCGGTCGATATTACAAACGTAAAAGATTTTCACAGCATGATTTATCACAGGTCGGGCAGATCTATTAAAAAGTTATAATAATTACTTGACATGGAATAAAATACTTATTTTTTTAGTATTGTCCAATTATCTAAAATCAATGTTTTTTATCACAAATGTCTAATTTCAGGAGGACATTTCATTTCTCTTGTACATTAATATTTTACTGAAATATAACACGATATATTTTATGTATCTGCTTGATATACAACGTCTTTATTATCACTTGCAACTATGACTTAGACGATAAATGACAATAATGACTAAGAAGGGAAACGACATTAAGTCGTCTTTAAGTTGGCGGTTGGCTGATTAGTCAATATCGCAAATTGCATCTGTCACGTATATTAGAGATTACGTCATCAGATATTAAGCTGTCCGCTGATTGCGATGACGCTAAGTTGACGATGCTAGATAGGTTGTAATTTTTGTGCGCGTAAAAGTGACACCGGTGATGCTGGCCAAGAGACAAACAATGCCACCTAAATTGAGTTTCCCATGTTCTTGAATACATATGTCTTTATTACAAACGTAACTAAGGAAAGATAATCTGGGAAATCCATTCATTAACTCATTATTTTGCACGAGTAATTACCTTGATATCGCCATGCAGATGCTCAAAAGATATTAATTTCAAATCAGGATTATCTGATGAATTTATCTCGTAATCTTATTAACTCAGAATCTCATAATTTTATGCAGCACCCGATAAAATAATTTACAAAAAAACCTGGGATTGTAAAAATATTATTACACAAGTTGCAAATATTTAAATTCGAAAATAAATCCGTCGCGCAGTCAACTGTGTTTTATTAAAATGGCACTGGCTGCCATATACATATATTTTTTAGACATTTACGATTTTTTTCTCGTTACACTAGGGTGACTGGAAATCCTGTTTAGCTAACTCTGCTCATGCTGCACATATTTACAATTGAAAAATAGACGGGATTAATTAATTAATTAAACTCGAATTCCATTTTATTTAAAATATAAACGTAAATATTTATATTATATTCTATGGAGAATAAGTATATTATTTTAAAAATCTTACTCCTTCAAATTTGGAAAATATAATTGTTTAATTAAATTTGAAACATTCAACTCATTTTACTGATTCTTATAAATTTTAAATTGTTAAACACAGTTGCAAGAGAAAAAGATCTAATGTCGATAGGCGCAAATATTAAGCATACATATACACACTATTTCTTTCTCTAAAGCCAGTTTTTCCTTCTAACGTATCTCTTTCGTATTTTGTAATAAAATGTTTTATAATTAAAAAATGTGAAAATGAATGCAAAGCACTAATGTGTGCAGGTCGTTCTTGTTAATCTAAATGTTATCCATAAATTTTTCTTTTCACGTTGTTTGCAAACACCGATAAAATCGTAAAAATCCCGGTGCATTTAA
>NW_011959901.1:0-1895 GCF_000949405.1 Vollenhovia emeryi | reverse complement strand
ATCCATTTGGCGCGTTTTTGGAGTTCGTTTAGGTATTCCAGATGCCAGCGCGCCCAGAAGTCTTGTCGTACCTTGCTTATGTGTTGCCAGGTCGACAGTCGATTTGCTGGAACAGATAGCAATTCGCCCTCGGGAGGGGCCGTCAATGGTCTGCCGATTAAGTAGTGAGCGGGCGTGAGTACATGCAAGTCGTTCGGATCGGAGGAAAGGGACGTCAAGGGTCTGGAGTTTAAAATGCCCTCTATTTCGACGGTAAATGTGTTTAATTCTTCGAATGTAAACAAAGAATCGCCCACCACGCGCTTAAAGTGATGTTTAAAGAGCTTAACCGTGGACTCCCAAAGCCCGCCGAAATGAGGAGCGCTAGACGGTATGAAGTGCCACGTGATATGATGATTATTTGAATATCGGTTAATGAGCTCTATGTGTTCACTGGAATTGAACAAAACGTATAATTCCTTCAATTTATTGTTCGCTCCTACGAAGTTAGTCCCGTTGTCGGAATAGATGTTTTTTGGTAGGCCGCGTCGCGCGACGAATCGTCGTAATGCTGCTATGAAGCCTTCGGAACTTAAATCGCTTACGACTTCCATATGCACAGCCTTTATAGTCATGCATACGAATACGCATACGTAAACCTTGACTCTCGTACGGTTTCGATGTTTTCTCTCTTTCATATAAAAGGGACCGCAGAAATCGATACCGGTATTTGTGAAGGGTATTGTCTCGCATACGCGAGGCGAAGGTAGATTACCCATCTTGTACTCGACCGTCTGAGAATCGAAGCGTAAGCAACGCACGCATGTACGCACAATTTTTCGAACTTGATTTTTGCCGTCGAGCAGCCAGTATTTCCGCCTAAGTATATATAGCGTATTTTGTATCCCGGTGTGATAATGACGTTCGTGGGTTTCGCGGATGATCTGATCGGTGACGTAAGTCCGGCTAGGGAGTAACATTGGATGTTTTTGTGAAAATGTCAAATTTGAGGATTGGAGACGCCCTCCGACGCGTAGTACGCCGTCTTGGTCAATGAATGGGCTTAAATTGCTTAATTTGCCCCGATACGGATGCTTATCCTTTAGTTTCTTAAGTTCGTCGGAGAAATGAGATGTTTGAAGTAATTTTATTACTCGTAACTCTGCCTTATCTATTTCCTCAGGACGCAACGGTCCTCGGTATGTGCTATTCGGCCGAAAGCGAAGACAATGAGCTATAACTCGACATAGTTTAGAATAGGACGAATATTTTTCTAATATACTGTGATCGATAACGGTCGCGACTAAGCATATATTTTGTTTTAATTCTGGTAATTCGATGGTCTGTAGGATTTGTTTAGGCCAGTCGTTATCGTTTTTTGTCAACCACGCGGGACCCGAATGCCATAATTTGTTTTTTAAGAAGGCATGTGGTAACTGACCTCTCGAAACCGCGTCCGCAGGATTGTCTTCGGATCGTATATGGCGCCACGCATGTGACTCGGTAATTTCGCGTATCTCTACTACACGGTTTGCGACGTAAGTTTTAAGCCGATGTGGGGATGTGTTCAACCAATGTAGTACGATGGTTGAGTCGCACCAAAAAATCACCTTGGCCGGTACAGCGTTTAATGCGGCGCACGATTCGCGGTACAGGCGTGCCAATAATAATGCTCCGCACAACTCGAGTCGCGGAATAGTGACGGTTTTTATTGGCGAAACGCGAGATTTGGCGCATAATATTTTACAAATGCTTTCATTGTTTTTATTAACTGAGCGCACATAAAGGCATGCTCCATAACCAGTGGAACTGGCATCGCAGAACCCGTGTAATTGAAAACTATGACACCCTTCTATGAATAGTTTACGGTCAAAGGAAATTTCGTTCATGGATTCAAATTGCTGTGCAAACTCGAA
>NW_011959900.1:0-1895 GCF_000949405.1 Vollenhovia emeryi | reverse complement strand
TTTCTTAAAGCTTCATCTATGAGGAAGCCATAACAATTTAAGCAATGTGCAAATTTCTAATTTGCCTACTTTAATGATGAGGAAGAAATTTGCAAATTTCCAATTTGCACGCTTCAATGATGAGGAAGCAAGGTGTAAATTTCTAATTTGCACACTTTCAAGAAACATCGAAAAAAATTAGATTTCGCTCCTAAACCATCCTCTATGAGGAAGCAATGTGCAAATTTCTAATTTGCACACTTTCAAGAATAATTGAAAAAAATTAGATTTCGCTCCTAAACCTTCCTCTATGAAGAAGCCATGTGCAAATTTCTAATTTGCACAATTTACTTTACTTTACTTTATTTTAAATTAATTTACATTTTTTCTAATTATATATTATATTCTTCTTCAGTTTTTCAATCCAAATTTCATATACAGGGTGTCGGATTCGATTTGGACGACTCCAAAGATTATAGTAGATTGGGTCAAGCTGAGAAGAAAAGTTATATACCATTTTACAAAATTCGTAATTATTATCGCGTAATTAAGAAAAACATCTGAGCCAATAAGTGCACGGAGGAGCTGAAGGCCGGACTCGGCAGACATGCAAAATGGTGTATTATTCTCCTACCACCAGAAAAACTTTTTCGGCGCGATGTCATATGTCGCGCGTTCGCTTGCTGCGCGCCGTTCGCCCGCTCACCGCTCCCCGCTCACCCCCGTCTCTCATCGATCGATGCGTGACTCCACCTCTCGCTATCGGATCTTAAGAGATGTCAACAAATACACCATTTTGCATGTCTGCCGAGTCCGGCCTTCCGCTCCTCCGTGCACTTATGGCACTTATTGGCTCAGACGTTTTCTTAATTACGCGATAATAATTACGGATTTTGTAAAATGGTATATAACTTTTCTTCTCAGTTTGACCCAATCTACTATAATCTTTGGAGTCGTCCAAATCGAATCCGACACCCTGTATACGTATTTCATTAAAATATGATTAATTACTTCTTCAGTCATACACTTTTGAAATTTTTGGAAATCATAATTAAACAAAATTTGCGATAGTTACAACAACCACAGACACTTCTTAAAATATGATGAGGAAGCAAATTGCAAATTTCCAATTTTTTTCAGGGTCATACTGATATTACTATGAAATGCGCCAAAATAAACGATACAACTTTGGTGTTTAAGATTTTTTTCTTTTCATGCGAAAAATTCTTTTTCAGTTTTCTTTGGCATTCGGTCTAGAATGTTTAAGAAACTAAATAAAACACTTATTTAAAAAATGTGTGTGTGTGCGCAATAATTTTTCCCCCTCTCACCTCCGCAATTTTTGAGATATCCTCAAAAATATGAGGAAGCAAAACACACTTTCAAACACGGAAGACGTCAGAGTTTCTGTTTGGATGCGTTTAGCATCCTCTATGAGTAAGCCATAACAATGGAAGCAATGAGCAAATTTCTAATTTTCCTACTTAAATGATGAGGAAGAAATGTGCAAATTTCTAATTCGCACACTTTCAAGAAACATCGAAAAAAATTAGATTTCGTTCCTTTTTTTTACGTGTGGAAATCCTTTATGGATACCCGGGCCCCCCTCTGGGAAGGGAGTTTACAAATGGCCCGGGTTATGTGGGACTGCCCCCCTAATGACGATCGGGGTGCCGCCGCTAGACGTTGCGGCGGCTGGGCTTACCGCACTAAAACCACACGGTGACCTGCGCGGTGCTTTACTTGGGGGACGCCCAGGATGTAGCAGAGCTATAACTTCTGGGCGCCCCCCGCACCGGCCCGCCGTTTAACAGGCGGGCCTCGCGCTCCCTCCCCCGTTGTTGTGGGAGAGGGGGACTCCCCCCGCGGGGGGAGTCCACTACTCTTCTGGGCGTCAGAGGCGGTCACAACCTCTG
>NW_011959899.1:0-1895 GCF_000949405.1 Vollenhovia emeryi | reverse complement strand
AAAAAGTATTTAATGTTGAGTGACAAAACAATGTATTCTACAAGATAATATTTGCAATAAGGCATTCGCATACCTAAAAATTTCACAATTGTTGAATGTTTTTTTAACTTTGCCTTCAACTCTCTGTTGTGTCTTTCTGAAACATTGTTTGTTCCGTGGATTTCTCTGTATATACAAAATAAGATTGGTTTAAAACCTTTGATCCACGTCTCTTCATAATAATTAAAAAATGATTGCAAGAAGTTGCAATCCTTGAAAATTATATTTTATATTAAATTAAAGCCTTCGTTGATCAACTTTTCGGGCAAATAAGCTAAAGATATCAATAATTTGGTTGCCGCCATGCCCATTTCTTCTACTTGGCCTCTCAAAATTCCATGTTTATCTGCATTATGTACCAATGCCTACAATGAAAAATCGTCACGAGAAACTTTAACGTGCATCGTACGCATATTAACATGTACGCACGCGCGCGCATTATTTTTTTTATACCTGACTGTAATGAAAAAAGCAGCCAATTATCCTTGCTTCAGGAAACACGATCCGTAGAGCATTATGTTCAGCTTTCTCGAAGTCGCATATGGCTTTAGTTGGCTGAATGTTTGTATTATATACAAAAGTCCTCAAAATATTTACATAATTTTCTGTTTTTCGGCCCTCCATTATCGCATAAACAATCGGAAAAGTCTGAAATTTGAGAAAAATTTAATGTCTTTTATATATATTTAAATAATATGTAGAATGCCTTTTGCAAAACAATAATGGTAATTGTGCATAAAAGCGATTTCCTCTCCGATTCGTTTGATTTTTAAATATGTTGTTGGGGATGTCTTCCCGAGTCATTTCATATATATATTGTCACGCGTTTTCTGTGTCCGCCGGGCGCGACTAAGAACGAGGCGGCTTACGCGAACGAGCCGCGGCCGTCGCCGTTCCGGCCGAATCGTCGGACCGGGCGTTACCGCGTCCTAGTTGGGCGCCAGACGCGCTCGCGGGCGACGTCGAGTACTGGTCGCGAGATGCCCTGGTTCTCCCTGATGAGGGCGGCGTCGATCCGCTCAGAGGACGTCGCGATCTAGCCTCCTCGACGCGACAAGGGCCGGCTGCTCGATACCGTCGGCAGAGTGGCAGGATCCCGTAATCACGGGCCCGCGGGAACGGGACGTCGGGACGGGACGCGACACACACACACACACACAAGCTTGTACGAGCACACGAAATGATCTCGACTCGGATTAAGAAATTAACATAGGCGGTTTAATATCGTGAATACAGACAAGTCAACGAGAGAACCGAATCGGCCCGGGGCCTCCGCGGAGGCGAATTCGCTATCCGTCTGTCCCTCGAGCCTCCCCGCGGGAGGCTGCTCACGCTCGCGACACGTGGTCCGCGGCCGACACCCGGCGTGCCGGTCCGCCGCGAAAGACTTCCCCGGTGCGGGACAAACGACGCCCGCCCGAGCAACGGCGCACGGGGCGTCCGTTCTACTCTTCCCGCCGAGGTCGCAACAACCGGTACCCGCCCGCTACGATCGCCCGATAAGCCCACGGCCGTTCCCTGGGAGCTCCCGCGCTTGGCACCGTCGTTCCGCTCGCGACACGAAATGGCCGGCTCCTGCCCCCCCTTGGAGCGGATGCCCTACGGCCCGGAACACTAAACGAACGCGGCGCGGTGCCAGAACGCGAGCTAACCCCCTCGGATGCACGCGGCTTTCACATAAGAGGATATTCCTTCGAGGGCCACCTCACCGGCACGTCCTCTGGATCCCACGGCGCGGTCCCGGTCGGCACTCTCTTCCTCGTTGTCTCCACGGCCTCGGCACGTGATCGGCCCCGGTACCGCCGACTCGCACGCACTAAGTTTCGCGAAGCTATCGGGTCGAGGATCCGCGAAGG
>NW_011959898.1:0-1895 GCF_000949405.1 Vollenhovia emeryi | reverse complement strand
GGTAAATGTTTTTTTCGGTAAAATTCGGTAAATTCCCTGACCAGGAACGGATACAGCAGCAGAAACATCAACCGTACCATCAATAAGCTGACCAACAAGGAATCCGGCCAGAACAACACCACGACACCAGAGACAGAGAAAGAGAAGATTAAGGCAGTAGTACTCCCATACGTCAGAGGCACCACGGACCGCATCAGCAGAATCCTGAGCAAACACAACATCAAAGCGGTTTTCACACCTTGCAACAAGCTCTCACAAATGCTCCCCAATCCCAAGG
The DNA here is from genome assembly GCF_000949405.1 of Vollenhovia emeryi. Lineage (NCBI taxonomy): Eukaryota > Metazoa > Arthropoda > Insecta > Hymenoptera > Formicidae > Vollenhovia > Vollenhovia emeryi. The sequence continues at coordinate 1,618 of NW_011959898.1, read as the reverse complement.
ACCGGAGACCCCCTTTGACAGCCTCAGGGGTCTACAAGGTCCCATGCTCCTGCGGCAAAGTGTACATAGGAGAAACCGGGAGGAAGATTAGTACACGAATCAAAGAACACCAGCGATGTACCAAATACGGCCACTCCTCACAATCAGCTCTAGCCGAACACAAGATCGAGACCGGACACGCCATCCAGTTCGACAAAGCCACCCCCGTCCCAAAGCTATTTCGCACGGAAACACCGCGAAGGCATAGAAATCTTGAAACACCCTGACAATCTGAATCGCGACAAAGGCTATCAGGTGAGCCCGATATGGCACACCGCCCTCCCGGTTTTTTAAAAAACTGTCAGCCGGCATAGGCTGACCCCCCTCCCTCTGACCACCCCCTCCATCTGACTACCCCCTCCCTTCCCCCCCCCAAGAACGAGTATAAAAGGACTAGCGCAACGCGAGGGAGCTCGGTATCAGAGTCTCCCAGCCCTGATGAAGCAGACTCCAACACCTGCGAAACGTCGGCACCACACTGCAAACGGACGCGGCAACCATCCGGAAGCCATGAAGACTAAAGAAGACAACAGCCGCGAAAGCCTGAAAGCCAAGTTACAAAATTGTTGCTCCTATCCACCAATAAGCGACAGCCAAATCAGAATACTCAACCCATCCCCGACAAATTAGACGATTGTTCGCGAGCGCGACAAGGAAGTCTGGAGCGCAAAGGAATTTAATTGAACTACTCGAGCACGTAACACACAGTCACAATTTGTTGTTCGTCACACAATGTAACAAGACACAAACTAAAGTACAAAAATCTTTACTTTGCAGCACGAACTCCCGAACGGAATCGCGGTTGCGCGCGGTTCGGATTTTTCCGTGGAAAACTCAAGCTTGCTAAGTTCTCGCTACACTCTCGCTATCGCTTTCGACTAACACCATTTGCTCGTTGTGAAACTCGGAGACAAAGGCGTTCGGTCTTTTGCGTTTCTCGGATTTATAGCGAGCCTCGACCTGGCTTCTGGCGAGCGCGGCCCAATCATCTCTTGACAAGTTCAAGTTTGACAAGGTGATCTCAGGACGTAGGGAGTGATTGGGCACCGTACGCCCCTGAGTATTATCCCGCATTTGGCATGCGCGGAGCGTCAACCGGCACAGCTGATTGGCGTTTCGCGGATGGCACGGCAAGCTGCGCATGCTTGCGGCGTTGATCGTGAGAGACAACGACCAAACCGAAATCGCTCGTGATTGTTTATGCCAAGCGATGCTCGGTTTTGTTGATGACATGAGTCTTTGTCTCGGCAAAGGAAAACTGAGAGTCGGCCTTCCCGGCCAACGGTCACCGTGAGAGAAGATTCTCGAACGACTTATCGAGACAAAGACTCGTATATCGAGACTAGGAGACTTTATTGGAACATGCAATTGCGGATGCGGCATCCCCGCGACGAGGTCAGGAAACCGATCTCGAACAACGGTCCCAGATAGCACAGGATGTCCTGTGGACGTCCAGTTTAAGTCCAATTTACGTCCGAACGTCCGTGGACGTGAAATGGACATTTAACGGATGTCTGTTGTCGTACCTTGAACGGATATCCTTTACGGGACATCTTATGGCAATCCGGCACTGCGCAGG
>NW_011959897.1:0-1895 GCF_000949405.1 Vollenhovia emeryi | reverse complement strand
GTAAAAACTGAACCGTTGCACCGATTATCGTCAAATACAATACCCGCCATCTCTTAATCACCCTCAATAAATGTGCCAAAGTAGAAGGCGATATCTCAAAAATTGCGGAGGTGAGAGCGCGAACAATTTTGCGAACACACATACACACTCACATTCTTTTTTTAAAAAATGTGTTTTTTTGAGTTTTTAAAACATTCTAAACCCATTGGCAATGAAAACTGGAAAAAAATTTTTCGCATCGAAACAAAGCTTCCTCTATGAGGAAGCAAATTGTGTTTTTTGAGTTTTTAAAACATTTTAAACCCATTGGCAATGAAAACTGGAAAAAAATTTTTCGCATGAAAACAAAGCTTCCTCTATGAGGAAGCAATATACATATATATGTATGTAAAAACTGAACCCTTGCACCGATTAAAGTGAAATACAATACCAACCCTCTCCTAATGACAATAAATAAATGTGCCAAAGTAGAAGGCGATATCTCAAAAATTGCGGAGGAGAGAGCGCGAACAATTATTGCGCACATACACACACACAGACATTTTGGAAAAAAGTGTGTTTTTTGGTGGATATCTCGAAAATTGCGAAGGTGGGAGCGATAACAATTATTGCGCACGCACACACACACACACACACAGTTTTTAAATTAGTGTGTTTTTTGCAGTTTTTAGATTATACTAAACCCATTGGCATAGAAAACCCAAAAAAAATTTTCGCATGAAAACAAAGCTTCCTCTATGAGGAAGCAATATCACAATCATGTGATGATTTACTGTATATTTTGTTTGGTAGGTTTAAATTATTACATGTCATTTCATCAGAAACATTGGCAGCAAATATTTTGTTTACAGCTTGCTTTACTCTTCGATATTGTTGGCGTTGTCCAACAAATTCTTTACGTTTACGTTTACTTTTTAACATAATGGTAAATTTTAACCCAAAGTAGCAATAAACAAAAAGAAAATTCAGATATAATTCAAAACGTGAAATTAATAAAATATTAATTTATCAACACAAAATAAAAGTTATTTAAATAAAAATAGAAAATTCTTAAGTATAGGTATATATGTAGAACAATATAAAATCAACACAAAATAAAATTATTTAAATAAAAATAGAAATTACTTAAGTATACATATACTTGAGACCCTCTAATAAGAGTATGGTCATAGGCAATTTTGTCAAAATTTTACGAGAAAAAGACATATTAATTTCTAAATACAATTATATATATTTTCTCTCGCAGGACTTTGATAAAATCGTCTTATGGTCAAACTCTTATTATAGAATCTCCATCTTATACCATACCATAAAAATTGCATAATTTAATTGCACCAAACAAATCTTATCGTTTATTAAGATTACATTCGGTAATTATGCATAAAAGCGACTTCCTCTCCGATTTGTTTTATTTTTAAACTAGCACGCCCCGCGGCTTCGCTCGCGGTCTCACGCGTGACTCTCTTTGCAAATAAAATAAAGTATGTGATCATTTGCGCAAGCGCAAATTTTGATCATTTGCGCAAGCGCAAATGTATTCAATGCGCAGTCCACAGGTGCGTAAATGATCACGTGCGCTTTCTCAGTCCGTATGCGCAAAGGATCATTTGCGCATGCGCAGTCCGCACTGCGTGACCATTTGCGCATGCGCAAACATCTCAGGTGCGCAATGTCTATAATCCCGAGTGGAAATTGATCTAGCTAATCTTATTTTACGGTTAGTGGTTGTACCACGCAGGCTAGATATTTTACCTACCCAAGGAGAACAAAAAAGTCAAAATGATATCAAAATGATGTCAAAATATAATCAAATTTTAGTTCGTCAAAATGATGTCAAGTTGCATAAATTTTTTATGCTTTCTTGACGTCAAAATCGTGACATAATTTTGACCTAA
>NW_011959896.1:0-1894 GCF_000949405.1 Vollenhovia emeryi | reverse complement strand
TCTTTAATATGTTCTTATACATGTGTTACGTCCGATTTTTACGGAGACGCGTGTCTCGGAGGGAGACGAGGCGAAATGAGAGAATAGGTTGGGTGGTTGGTAGAATGAGTAGAACATCTGAGAAGGAACTAAGTTATGTATTACAAAGGAACAATTTTTTTATATACACGCGCAAGGGGGAGAGAGAGAGATGACACAAAAACAAAAAGGAAGAAGAAAAAGGCTAATTTAGCGCGGGCATGTCCTTCTTCCGAGGTTGGTTCCTGGGCTGCTGTACAAGTCGGACCTTCCGGGAAGGGCCTCTATCCGCACGATGCAGGGTCGCGTCGTGCGCGGGGCCAGGCTTCGCTGGGGGGCCTTCGGTTCCGGTGTGGGCCTCTTCGTCGCGTCCTCTTGAGGCGCAGGAGGCGCTCTGCCCAGGCTGGCCGTTGGAGGCCTAGGCGCTGGAGTAATGGGAGGGCGCGGAGCCCACGTTCTGGCCGGGCACGGGTCCGGAGGCCCGTACGGTGGTGGGAGATGTGGGTGGCTGGGGGCAAGCGGACGGTTTGTTGGAGAAGGGGGATGAAGAGGGAGCGCGGGTTTACAAGGCTCTGTTGGCCTATCGAAAATCCTGGGGTCAAAGACCCCAGGGGTAGCGTACGCTCGTGCTAATCGCCTGAGCTGGACCTTGCGTCCAGCTCGTCGCGACCTGCCCATGTCTGGGCGTGCCTGCGGGAAGCATCTTGAATTAGGCGTGTTATAAAGTGGGGGAAGCAATGCATGCTGTTAGTCATGATGGTGGCTAACGCTAATTTATTATTAATTAGTATAGATCCCTTAAATAGGCACCCAGAGAAAGATAACTGTGTCTAAATCGCGGGGGAGGAAGTGAAAGTGAAACTTCAGATGCTGTCGTTTTAGTAGAATGCTCAGATGGATTTTTCGATTATGATAATCGATTCATTGCCGTCATCATTGCACTCTTGGCAACTTCTGATTCATTTTATTGTAGTAGGGAGACCCGAGAGTGAGTACTTTGACTGCGGTTAACGTTAATCTGCAAATGGAACGCGTAAGTGGCAAATCAAAAATAATTACGTAACTACTTCATTGCACCAAACGAAATAACTAGAGTTCATAACAATTAGCACGTAAGATCGGTAAATTTCGCTGTGTGCCCATCTTAGTGTGAGATTCCGTCTGTTCGAGGGGACTCTGTGAAATTGCCCCTGGACGACTGGGAACTGAGGTTGGTTACGACGGAGAAGGTGCCCCTTTCTTTTGCGGGGTTCAGACCAGATGAATGGTGTCGACGACGTGGAGGATGTCTGTGAGGACTGGCGGCTCAATGCCAGTTCGAGGTAGGGTGATGATTTCCCGCCGGAGGAACGCCGTTGGCGGCGCGCAACCAGAGGTGGAGAACCGGAGGAACGCCGAGGGCGGCGCGCAACCAGGGGTGGAGAACCGGAGGAACGCCGAGGGCGGCGCGCAACCAGAGGTGGAGAACCGGAGGAACGCCGATGTCGGCGCGCAACCGGACGGAGAACCGGAGGAACGCCGATGGCGGCGCGCAACCGGAGGCGGAGGATCGGAGGAACGCCGATGAAGGCGCGCAACCGCAGATGGGAAATCGGAGGAACGCCAGTATAAAGGCGCGCAACCGCAGGTCGGAATAAGAAAATGAAAAAGAGACAGCTAGACAGAGACAGGAATATCGGTAGAGGTAAAGAGGGAGAGAGAGAGAGATATATATAGATGAGCGTCGTCGTCGAGGAGGTGGTATCCTGGTGGTCGTTGTCGTGGGCCACAGAGTTTGCACACGCGGTAGAATCTCGCACTAACAGGATGCCGACTTAGCCTATGGTGACCGTTAGTTACGCACTTAACTTACGTCTAGGATCGCGATGTGGCTTAT
>NW_011959895.1:0-1894 GCF_000949405.1 Vollenhovia emeryi | reverse complement strand
TTTTTGTTGTCCATTCCTCCTACAAGCGTGGAAGCTGAACGAGCTTTTTCGACGGCCGGTTATATCGGTAACAAATTAAGAAGTCGGCTAGGGGATGATACATTAGATATGCTTTGTTATTTCTTCGTTTATTTTTCAAAAATCTACTTAATTAGCTTTGACTTTTTATAACAGTTATTTGAGTTAAATGATATTATACATATAAGTATAACTTTTATGTTTTTAAGTATATTTGAAGCTGATTCTGATGAAAGTTTATTCATATGTTCTCATTTAAGACTGATTAAAATAGAGCGTTTAGTTTTAAAGATGTCTTATAAAATATTGCAATTTTGAAAAATATACAATAAAATGGTAAATGTTTTATATGTTAGGTAATAAATAAAAAATATATCTTTTGTTTCTAATATTTGAGATTGATTTAATGTGTTTTTGTATTATGTTACCAATTTTTTAAATAGATTCATGAAAAAATTTTGTTTAATTTTAACATAATTGCTTTAATAATAAAAAAATTTTTCAAGAACTCTTTAATTTTCAAAAAAGTATGTTTGAATTTATTCAAATTACCCTTGACAAAACTCGAGATTAATTCCGGGATTAATCCCGGAATTCCGGGATTAAATTTAAGAAATCCCGAAATCCCGGGATTGATAAAGTCGTCCGAGATTGTATTCCCTAGCCATTACCCCTGATGTGATAGGGCGGATTGATGGCCTTATCTATCCATCCATGGATGGCAGTATCGAAACGTAACAACAGTGTTGCTATCTTTCGCGCGGACTGTGTGTTATGGCGGGTGTTCGGTTTTCATTTGACTGCCCCTCATATTTGTCATGCGCGAGTATCCGCTAACCGCCATCCAGACGTTCTTGTGCAGCGTTTTACCACGTGCAATATTTTGTGCGCGTAACGTTATGTGCAATTAATTTTGTGCAATAGTTCTATTGTGTAAAAGAAAGAATCGAACGACGAGAACCGAAACGGAAGAATTATCCGATTGTCAACGAGCTTCGGTTGAGAGTATCTCACTGTTGAGTGAGAAATTATAATAATGGTACAATGTTACTGCATATTAGATGTGTACATACATTGGGTAAATAAGTTTTGTTCTAACACTATTCCCCTTGAATTCATAAAGTTTACATTTATTGAATTCGAGATGAATACTTTAAGAAGTTGTCAGGAAAACGATTTCTGGTGCATTTAACTTCCTCTGTCACTCTTATTGTATTCTTCTATGAATTCCTAAAGAATTACAATTCAGAAAAAAGAAAACTTAAAGAATACTTTGTGAATTCAGTGTGCTATCTGGGTTGACTGCGCTATCTTTTAATATGTTCTGTCTTTATATTTATTATAATCTTATCGAACCGACTGCGTATATGTTGTTTTAAATTTTAATTTGTATTCCTAGCTTAATAATGTTCTAAATTGTGCTCTTTTTTATTATACTGAAGATGGTCCAATAAGGACCGAAACGTCTATATCCATTTATAATTAAATGTTTTTTGAACACTACTATCCTGTTCTGGCTCTGAGCCCTTTATTTCATTTATTTGAAATATACAGGGTGTCTGATGCAAAAGTAGCCAACTTGAAAATAGTGGTAGATTGGGTTAAACTAAGGAGAAATGTCATGTGCCGCGGTACAAAAGTAACAATAGTTATCGAGTAATTAATTTACACGTTTGAGTGAATGAAGATGCAGAAGACGGTAGGCCGGACTCGGAAGGCATTTAAGAAAATCGATCGATGAGCGGGAGGTGGAGCGACGCACGAGATACACCGTGGGAAAAAAACCTAGGCGCGGCGGGGAGCGCGGCGCGGGCGACCCGAAACATAAACATAGTATCTCGCGCGTCGCTCCACCTCCCGCTCATCGATCGATTTT
>NW_011959894.1:0-1894 GCF_000949405.1 Vollenhovia emeryi | reverse complement strand
AGGATGCACATACCCACGTAGATTGGCTTGTTGAATTTCACTTCGAGTTTTCGCAATCCCACGGCGATTAAATTTTCTGAAAAGATGCTGCGACTATGAAAATTTGGTTTCGAAATCATTGCCTCCGCACCGTAACGACCATCCCACTTTGTTAGAAGTTTAACGTCGACATGATTCCGTACATTTTCCATTGTTTTGCCAAATACCGCGTTGTTCATTAATTTGTATAAATTTTTTTCGAAATCGTTTGTCGCACATGTTCTAAACTGAGTATTAAGCTCGATGTAATCGCGGAGCCATGGAGATTGCGAAAACTCCAATACACGGTGTATCTTGGTCACGCGAAGCCCATGGCGCGTGCACTGTTGCAGGTTGCGATAGTGTATGACGTAACGCTTCTTATCATACACTGTCGCGAGAAGTTTATCCTGCCGCTTGCCGGGTGGTTTATCCAGTGATCCCAGATTGCGGGATTTCTGGCGCACGCGCAGTAGCGCAAGCTTGAGCAGCCGCTCAGTAGCGTATACGTTCTTCTTAACTTGAGGGTTTAGATGGAACCCTTACAAGAAAAGTATAGGAAATATCGTACAAAAAGTTTTTTATCAATTAAATAAATGTTTAATAAACTGCTCTATATAATATATAAATCATTAATATGAGTTTTAATAAAAAAATCGATGTAAAATTGAATAGTAAAGAACACTGGTTCCTAGAAACCCCCCACGTTGCCTGTATGTACGAGTCTTTCATGGTAATCACGTGATCACTATGCGCATGGCAGAAAGGCTCGCGCTACTGCGCGTGCGCCAGAAATCCCGCAATCTGGGATCACTGGGTTTATCGCGCGTTAGACAGAACGGTAGGTCAATGTGCGCGTCGTGAAGATGCTGCGGATACTCGAGATCGACCTCGAGAATGTAACCTGTCGATGAGTCCGCAGCGATTGCGCTCGCGTCGAAATTCGTAATATCTTCGATCCATCGAAAATTTGCATATGGCAGTGGTTGACACATCGCCCAACCATATTAATTATTAACATCAAAGTACATCAGGTACGAGGATGGTTTCGATGGATCGTAAGACTGCATGTACTTGTTATTGGCTCGAGCGTACCTGTTCGAGCACTGGCTCAAACCACCGCGTATACCGCGTTCCACAAACATGACCATGTCGATGTCTGTGAGCAGCTCGAAATTTACGCGCGTGTGTTTCAGCATAGCGTCCCACGTGAAACCAGGCAAAGTATAATAATACGCGGGATCTAATCCATAACTGTTGATGCTACTATCGCGAAAATTTTCAAAAATGTCGGCCAATAACAAGACATCTATCTTCATATATAAATCGCTGTAGTCGCCTAAGGTTTGGATGGAGAACCGCTGCCGGACATTCTCGGCGCGCACGTAATCGCTCTCGGATACGGTGACTCCGGTCAAAGAACTGAAAAATGATTCGCGCGGAGGTAGACGCGGGTCCTGCAACTTGTCCACGCAATCCACATATTCATAGGGAAATATACCTTTTCGTGTCAATAGATCGAAATCGTCGCTGGATAATGTTGAAAATTCAGATCGTACAATTTTTAATTTGTCTCTATGGAGAAACGATGCCAATCTATCGAGGCTGGTGCTCAGAAATTTGTATGAGTCAATAAATCGCAGCTTTATGCAATTTTGCCGCTTTGAGTTTTCTGTGGTACTTTTTACATTTTTTGTAAAGGAAATGTATGTCTCCTTCGTTATCGGTAATACATCAACTGTGCCCTCGAACGCGGTAGCGATTTCTTTAATTATGAAATGTGCGTCATAGCTAGATAAATTATGAAAAACGATTGGAATGAAATACGCATCTTTGTAATTTAAGTTACAATTTGAATGTGCGGGGCCTCTATATT
>NW_011959893.1:0-1893 GCF_000949405.1 Vollenhovia emeryi | reverse complement strand
GACGGTCACATCTCGCCACGCGCTCGAATTGCACAGTGGGCAGGGCAAAGACGACGATTTTCGATAATTTATTACTCGTTAACTATTGCGAAAATTACAAATGGTTCAGGACTTTTCTGTTCATCTCGATCCGTTCTACCTTCTCACGAGCTCTGGTACAAATGTTATAACCCACCCTGTATATGTAATGTGTATAAAAAATAAAGTATACGATATTGCGTTCTTTCGAAGTACCCCCTATATATTTGGATGAGGTGAATAAATACAAGAAAGGTAAAGTCGAGTATGTTTTTTGTTTTCCATTTAACATAGATACTTAATAGTCATCGTCGTCGTCGTCGTTGTTGTTGATTATGTTGTTCGGTCGCGCTATTCGATAAAGGAGATCGCGCAATTGTTTCAACAGTTCGTATCGCGGACAAATAATGTTGACGATTCGCAGATCGAACGTACCCGCCGTTAGTACAGTTTTCGTAAACTCGTTGAATTTGTAAAATTGTCGTCGAGTGATGAAATACAGATTGCCGTCGAGGTATCTGAAGATTGACGTCACTCCGTTCGGTATGCCTAGAACGATGGAATCAATGGTGTGAAATTTGCTAATGCTGTCGGAGCAGTCGTCTATCTCACCGATGAGATATCCGTCGTACACCACGTAAGATTTTCCTTTGTTCGTATTTACGGCAGCGTTTATTTTCGCATTCATAGGAATTCCAAATTCTCGGAAAGTTCTCAGCCAAGTTGGCACTAGCGTGAAGTCGGGATAGTTGACTTTATAAATTCTATTAAGAATACTCTTAAAAGTCGCCAGCAGTAATTAACAACATCAATGATTTTTATTGACCGTATCTGGTAATTAAAATTCTTATTGCGAAAAATATTATCCCAACCAGGATTCGAAACTGGGACCTCCCTCAATCCGTGCGGGCGTCTTAACCAGCTCGACCACTGGGGCTGTTGGTAATATTCAATATTGGTGGTTTTATTGACCAGATCTGGCGATTAAAATTCTTATTGCGAAAAAATATTACCCCAGCCGGGATTCGAACCAGGGACCTCCCTACAATCCGTGACGGGCGTCTTAGCCAGCTCAATTACTACACCGGGGCTGTGGTAATATTATTCGCAATAACATGTATATATTACTTAAGATGATGTTCACGCGTCTATTTCGACTTTTCAGAACTGTGCGTCGATATGGTTGTCGATCGTACACCGAACTGTCGATACGCGATTTTTAAATTTACTGTTTCCTTCTTCCCCTTGATCTCCTTCCCCCTGTAGAATAAACACCATGTCTTTTAGGTCAATGGTGTATAATCAACTAGAATATTCTTAAGGTTGCCAGTAGTAATTAACAATATTGGTGATTTTGTTGACCATATCTGGCGATTAAAATTCTTATTGCGAAAAAATATTACCCCAGCCGGGATTCGAACCCGGGACCTCCCTACAATCCGTGACGGGCGTCTTAGCCAGCTCGACCACTGGGGCTGTGGTAATATTATTCGCAATAACATGTATATATTACTTAAGATGTTGTTCAGGCGTCTATTTCGACTTTTCAGAACTGTGCATCGATATGGTTGTCGATCGTACACTGAACTGTCGAAACGCGATTTTTTAAAATTCCCTTTCCCCTGCCCTCCCCCGATCCCTTTTCCCCCTATTACGGAGGAACACCACGTTTTGAGGTCAATGGTGTATAATAAACTATTAAGAATACTCTTAAAATATTTTTCGCAATAAGAATTTTAATTACCAGATACGGTCAATAAAAATCATTGATGTTGTTAATTACTGCTGGCGATTTTTAAGAGTATTCTTAATAGTTTATTATACACCATTGACCTCAAAACATGGTGTTCCTCCGTAATAGGGGGAAAAGGGATC
>NW_011959892.1:0-1893 GCF_000949405.1 Vollenhovia emeryi | reverse complement strand
CCACTTCTTCCGTTCCCCTTTTCTCCAACTCTCCTCCGCCTCCAACTCTTGCTTTCCTCCTCTCTCCTCCTCCTCTCCACTCCTGTCGTCTCCTCTCTCCGTCTCGCTCTCCACTTCGCCTTTCCTCCCTTCTCTCTCCTCTGACTCACTCCTCTCTCTCTCCCGGTCATTGTCTCCGCTTCCTCTTCCTCCCTCTCTCCCTTTCTCCTGTCTCCGCTTCTCTCATCTCTCCTTTACTCGTCTTTCCATTCCTGTCGCCTCCTCTCTCCTTCTCCCTCTCCGTTGCGCATTTCCTCCTTTCCTCCTTCGCCTTTTCTTTCTCCTATTCTCTCGCTCTCCTCTCTCTCTTCTTCTCCTTCCTCTCCTCTTCCTCTCCTGCTTCTTATCCTTCTCTCTCTCTTCCTTTTCTTCCGCTCTCTCCGCTCCTCCGTCTCCTCGTCCGTTCCCCCTGCTTCCTCCGCTTCTCACCTCTCGTTCTACTCACTTTCCTCTTCCCCTTTCGTTGTCCGTCTTCCTCTTCGTCCCCCTTCACCTCCTCTGTCTCTCCTCTACCTCTTACCTCCTTCCTCTCTCCTCCTCCTCTTCACTCCTGTCACCTCCTTTCTCCGCCTTACTCTCCTCTGCATCTTTCCTTCTCCCCTCTCTCTTCTCCTCCATCGCTCTCCCCCGCCGATTCTCTTCGCTGCCGTCCGTTTTCGTCCGCCAGCTCTCTTCCTGCACCCTCGCTGATCGACTTTTCGATCGACTATCGATCTCTTCCATCCGCTCCGTTCCCTGTCTTTCCTTTTCGATCTCTCGCGCTCTTCCGCCAATCCCCTCTTCTCTCTCCTATCGATCTCTCGTTCCATCACGCTCGATCTCGCGCTCTCTTCCGCCAATCCTCTCTTCTCTCTTCTATCGATCTCTCGTTCCATCACGCTCGATCTCGCGCGCTCTTCCGCCAATCCCCTCTTCTCTCTCCTATCGATCTCTCGTTCCATCACGCTCGATCCTCTCCCCACTCCTTGTCCTTCCTCTCCGCTCCGTTCTGCCAACTCATCCTCCTCTTCTCTTCTCCTCGCTCTAACTTCCTTCTCCCCGTCTCCTTCTCGTTTCCTCCATTTCCCGTACTGCGCCTCCAACTCCTCTAGCCATCACCTCTTTCTCTTCTTCTCCTGCTCACTTCTTTCCACTCACTCTTCACCTTTTCTCTCGCACCTCACTCTATCACACCTTCTCACTCCGCCATCTTTTTTCAGACGGTCTTAAACATGGAGGTAAGAATATCTGGAGGGAGTGTAAGGTACTACCTTGGGCGAGGGGGGTGAAGCCTGAGAAGTGAGGGGAAAATTGGCCGGCAGCCATCTTGGTTGGCAATTTAAAATGGCGATTCGAAGCAGTTCCGTGTGGTTCCGTGGGTTTCGCGGTTTGAGACGTGGGTGTATAGCACGTCTTCTAACCTAGAAGATCCCGCGATGAGGTTATAAATACCACAGCAGATCGCCAAAGACCCGGGTGAAGACGAGACCACTACACACTTTGCCTCCTTACCGACAGCGTTGCCCCTAGGAGCGAGTCTGTACTAAATATATCCGATTTTATCGACAGAATTGCCTAAATTTAGTCTGGACTCGCACCAAAAGGCCAAATTTGTCGATAAAATCGGATTGCCGCCATTTTGGTTGGCAATTTTCGTCCCACGTCTCCGGCTTCACAACCCCTCTCATATGCTCCCTCCAGATATTCTTACCTCCATGGTCTTAAATATAAAGCCCGCTGCAGACGATGCTATTTTTTCTGCTGGATTACTAGCTGGATTTGTATGCTCGCTGCATTGCGGGCAGCGATGTGGCACGTTCCGTCAAGGTCTGACAAAGTCAAAGTTTCGTCCGTTTTTCGGTCAACACATTTAAG
>NW_011959891.1:0-1893 GCF_000949405.1 Vollenhovia emeryi | reverse complement strand
TTGTGAACTAGGATTTTCTAATACTAACCGCAAAAAGTTTATTTTGATACTCAATTTAAAGGCGGAGAATTTTATAATTTTACTGTAGTGTGTAACTATCTGTAAACATAATTGGTTACCTGATAGAACGATAAAACACTTATTTATTTATTTCTTTGGTTCAATAGATCGATGAAGGGACTCTTGAACGTAAATCGGCGGCTATTGCGTGTACGCGTTTCCCCGGTACTCATTCACACACAGCGATCGCAGATGCACTTGTCGAAATCCATACCTCCTTTGGCTTAGATAACGATAACATCATAGCGACAGTTACCGATAACGGATCGAATTTCGTTAAAGCATTCAAGGTTTTTGGAGTAGACATCGATGACATCTTTTCTTCTGGTATATTATTCGAGATATTTTTTTAATCGTACCGCTATATAGAGAAGTTGGAGCAATTTTGGACGATTTTCGTTTCTCAGGATCCTACAATAAATGTGGGCATTCTAATCGTTCGGTACAGTGCAAAATATGAATGAACCACCTTAGAAGGTGATAATTACGACTGTGGAGTCTACATTTTACGATCTCTGATTAATTATGAAATTTCTGAATTTGGTAAATATATTCCATCGTCGCTCACATGGGTCATATTCACCATTTATCAAATTCAGAAATCTCATAATTAATCAGAGATTGTAAAATGCAAACTCTGTTTTTGGCAAATGTCGATCGCAAATCTATCGAATTCTGACTTAAATCAAGTACCAATGTAAATTCTATTAGATTTACGACCGTAGTAGTACCCTCAGTTAAGTTTCCCGAGTCGTCAAAGTTTGCACCAAATCTTCTATTTATAACATGTTCCTACACAATATTTAATTACGCAACTTTTTTTTAGACGATAATAGTGCTAATAGAGACAGTTCCGATACTACCGATGAAGATGTTTTGCCGGAAGAGCCACTCGAGAACGAAATTTTAGACTATACCGAGGAACTCCATAACCGCTTGCCTTTTCATATTCGCTGTGCTAGTCATACTTTGCATCTCATAGCGACAACGGATGTTATCAAGGCAGTTCAAGCATCTCATAATCTCGCTGACTACATACGGACGCTCTCGACCGATGCAATTGGTTATGGAAGTCACTGAGATCGCCGAAAACAAATGAAGCTCTGAAGCTGTACTTGGGCAAGGCCACGGTCTTGTATACAGGTCCGGGGACTGCCTCTAATTTTCGATGGTGGGGGTAGGTCGCTTAGTGAGGAAATTTTGTAGTTCTTGTAATGGCTACTAGCGTTGCAGTCTATGTTCTTTTGGTGGCGAGGGACGCTGGAGGCCGAGGGGATATGTCGACCTCCCTCCCGGCCTCCAGCGTCCCTCGCCACAAAAGAACATAGACTGCAACGCTAGTGGCCATTACAAGAACTACAAAATTTCTTCACTAAGCGACCTACCCCCACCATATGAGTTGCAAGACCTGTATGTAAGACCGTGGGCAAGGCATTGCTCAGGCCTGTAATAACTCGGTGGAATTCACTCTACGATTCTCTAAAAAGATTAATTCAGCTCAAGGACAAAATACTTCATCGCGATATGAATCAAATTGTTCAGTTGAGGAATCCACTCAGACACTCGGACTTTGAATACCTCGAAGAATACATCGAATGTACGAAACCGCTAGCGGAAGCGATCGATATCTTGCAGGGTGAAAGTTATTGTTTTTACGGGTACCTTTTACCCACATTGGTCGCTTTGAGAAAAAAAGTCGACAATTTGTTAAGCAAAAACACGATCACGATATGTCAGCCCTTGAGGCTATAAAAAGCTCGCTCGAATCTCGATTCGAGAACTGTTTTGAAGTTGAGGGAGCCGGAAAACTCGCTGCAATAGCGGCAGTGACAC
>NW_011959890.1:0-1893 GCF_000949405.1 Vollenhovia emeryi | reverse complement strand
TTTAAGGATGTATTACATATACCTTCCCAGCAAAAAATACAGTAATCTTAAAAATTCAATATATATCGGTTGTATGCATACTTTAACGGCTGGCTATTATTGAATATTATAACAAAGATGTTAATGTCACTGATTTAAATAACTTCAACCTCTTTTTATAATTATTTACAGCGTATTTATAAATATTCTTAATAGCAGTTCAAAACTTTTGGCTGTGAATTTGCCCAGAATCCAACTGCTAAAACCAAAAATCTGACATATGTAATCTGCATATAGACAGAAAGTGTTGGTTGTATATAGTCAAAAATATCACACAATAGCATAAAATATTATTTTAAAATGCAGATAATACGCTAAAAATTAAAAACAATTTTTTAATGTAAATAATACAAGAAGATATGGCAACACCGCATTGACTGTTGGCTGCAGTGAACTGCCAAGCAACCCGCGACGGTGGTCCGACATAATCACATAGCCTAAGACAGCTGTCATCATTAATTCAAAAGTAAAAATGTTGTGCAACAAGTTGTGTAAGTTTCGTTACAAGGGTAAATGGATATCAGAGGCTGTATATAAACAGCGGCTTAAGATGTCTGAAACCGGTAAAAAAAGAAGAAAATACTCGCCAAAAGAAATTATAAAACCTGTTGCTAAAACATCTACAGCTATCGATGAAACAATACAGGATACAAATAAAAATGTTGACAACACTCAAGAGCTCGATTATATGGAGGGGCATAGAATTGTCGAATTCTCTTATCTCGCCAAACAGATGTGGTGTTGTTATTGTAAAGAAGCTCTATCTTTAGATAACATAGAGCAGGAAACACGTCGAGGTCTTGCTTCAATTTTACAAGTGCGCTGCCACAAATGCTTGATTTTAAATGTTGTAAACACGAGTAAAAAGCATTCTTCGTTGGATAGTAGTACGAACCGATTTGATGTAAATTCGAAAATGGTGCTAGGTAAATCAGTGACAGTGAATTGCAATATATAGAGTGCAAATGATACGTAATAATTAATATTATTCTGAATGCTTGCTTAGGTATCATTCACGCTGGAATGGGATGGACACATTTAAATAAAATACTTTCATGCCTTAACATACCAACAATTAGCTTCAGCACGTTTAAAAAATACGAAACAGAAATCGGGTCATTAGTGGAAAAAGTTGCTAAAGAAAGTTGTGTAAAAGCTGCAGCACTGGAACGAGACTTTACAATAAAAGATGCTGCAGTAATCGAAAAACTTCTGTAAGAATTGACTGATTAATCATCCTTTTTTTACTACAATAAAAAATGTTAATATACAAGATTATAATAGGGAAATGATTCAAATTGAACAATTCTATAAATGGAATTTTGGCAACAAAAGGTATGTAGTGATTCAGCGTAACTCGATGAAAGTGTTGCTCCAAAATTGATTTTTCAATTGTAATGTAGAATTTTAATTACGTAATTAAATTAAATTAAATTTAAAAACGTAATTAGCCTCAAAATGTTGCTGCAACTCTTGATTGAAAACTCTGGTACATTGAAGGAAAAAATAAAATAAAATAAAAGATGAAAGTGGTCTTCATTATCCCCAAACATGTGGATAGCTATAAGAAAAACCTATTAATAATCCTGTATAAATCCTATTACATAATCGTGTATATTCAAACTATACATATATAATACTATTTTTTATTCGAAGAAAAGAATACTTTATATATACTTTATATAGACACTTAAAGCTACGTGTAAAAAGATTATGCTATTTAAACGATACTAAATCTGATACTTTTTTACAATAAAAACAATAAATAGTTAAATTTTAATAAATTTTACTTTTTATATGTACAGGCCAAAGAATTTACAGACGGGTTTCATTATCCGTGATAAACCGTCGACG
>NW_011959889.1:0-1893 GCF_000949405.1 Vollenhovia emeryi | reverse complement strand
TGTCTTAGGCCGGCCTACCGCCCAATTCGAGCGCGTGGCAAGATGTGACCGCCTGGCGATCGATATTGCTATGCGCACATCTCGCTACGCGCTCGAATTGGGCGGTAGGCCGGCCTAAGACAACGATTTTTAATAATTAATTACTCGTTAACTATTACGAAAATTGCAAAATGGTACAGGACTTTTCCATTCATCTCGATCCGTTCTACCTTCTCAAAAATTTTGTCGGATATGGAAAGACTCACCCTGTATAATGAACCAAAACATGAACGTATTATATATTGGACTATTAATTGAAGAAATTACAACAGGTAATGTAAGAAAAATGTATTAATCATTAATGTCACTGATTATAACCTATTTTTTAGAAACTACATGCGTATTGTAAGAAGACGTGTAAGAGATAGTTCAAACCCATTTGATATTCCTCCTTCGCATTTCAAACAAATGTATGAGACACACTGTATAATAAAATTCTAAGAATTTTCCACCATTTCCGAGAAGTGAATTTCTGAGAATTTCCAAATTCAAATCGCGAAAATCGAGAATCGAGAAAATGATCAGGAGAACATGATCAGCAAAGTGGTGGCACTATCAAAAATTCCAAGAATTGGATTTCCGAGAATTTCTCAATTCAAATCGTGAAAATCGAGAATCGAGAAAATGGCAAAGTATCAGGAGAACATGATCGGCCAAGAGGTGGCACTATATACAGGGTGTCTCATTTTTAAAAGTTCTCGCAAATATCTCAGAAAATATGAAAGATACAGAAAAACGTTTCCAACAAAAGTCGTTTTTTTCGAAGGGGAATATACGGTGGTGCCATTGACTTGACCTTGAATAGTCATTTGAAGGTCACGTGAACGTCACCTTCAATTATTTAACGGAACACCCTACTGTTTGTTATACCATCTTATTCTATTAATTAATATGAACAACTTTTGCTGGAAACATTTTTTGATTTGCCTAATATTTTTCGAGATATCATAAGCTAAACATTGAAAAAGTTATACATTTTGCTTTTTAATATCTCGAAAAGTATTAGGCAAATTAAAAAATGTTTCAGACAACAGTTGTTCATATTAATTAGTAGAATAGGATGGTATAATAAGCAGTATGCTGTTCCATTAAAAAATTGAAGGTGACCTTCATGTGACCTTCAAATGACTCTTAAAGGTCAAGTCAATGGCACCACCTTATATTCCCTTTCGAACCAAACAACTTTTATTTGAACCATTTTCCGTATCTTTCATATTTTTGAAGATAATTGTGTGGATCCCTTAAAATGAGACACCCTGTATAATAAAATTCTAAGAATTTCCACCATTTCCAAGAAGTGAATTTCCTAGAATTTCCAAATTTAAATCGGGAAAATCGAAAATCGCAAAACTGGCAAAGTATCAGGAGAACATGATCAGCAAAGCGGTGGCACTATCGAAAATTCCAAGAATTGGATTTCCGAGAATTTCCAACTTTAAATCGCGAAAATCGAGAATCGAGAAAATAGCAAAGTATCAGGAGAACATGATCAGCAAAGAGGTGGCACCATCAAAAATCCAGGAATTGGATTTCCGAGAATTTCCAACTTTAAATCGCGAAAATCGAGAATCGAGAAAATGGCAAAGTCTCAGGAGAACATGATCAACAAAGAGGTGGCACCATCAAAATTCCAAGAATTGGATTTCTGAGAATTTCCCAATTCAAATCGCGAAAATCGAGAATTGAGAAAATAGCAAAGTATCAGGAGAACATGATCAGCAAAGAAGTGGCACTATCTAAAATTCCAAGAATTGGATTTCCAAGAATTTCAAACTTTAAATCGCGAAAATCGAAAATCGCATAACTGGCAAAGTATCAGGAGAACATGATCAGCAAAGAGGTGGCACTACCCAA
>NW_011959888.1:0-1893 GCF_000949405.1 Vollenhovia emeryi | reverse complement strand
CTCCAAAACTAAGGTAGCACCTCTCAAGCGGCTCTCAATCCCGCGACTTGAACTCACGGCTGCTCTTCTGCTCCCTCGGCTCATGCAATACGTCAAAGCCACTTTGAACATGGACGTAACGGCAACTCATATGTGGACGGACTCTCTAGTAACACTCTCGTGGATCAGATCTCATGCATCACGCTGGAAGGATTTGTTAGATACAGGGTGGCTCAAATTGAAGGACTCACTCCAGCTGCTCACTGGAGATACATACCTGGAACTTCCGATCTGGCTGATGGCGCATCACGAGGCCTCACGACTGCTCAACTTCCAAGTCAATCACTTAGGTGGACGGGACCACCATGGATACTCAACCCAGACTCATGGCCGTCGCAACCTGCACTCTCTGACGAGATGAGTGCAACAGAAGCTCGCCCAGGCGTTTCGCTATTGACGGTTACGCCAAGGACTGAATATCAATGGGAACTCATCTACAGGTACTCAAGCCTCACTAAACTATTGAGGATTACAGCTCTCTGTTTCAGATTCGTCTCACGGTTGAGGAAAGTCCACGACTCATTTCCTGTCAGACACATCTCTCCAGAGACCTTGGAGAAAGCGAGGCTCTTCTGGATTCAGGCAACTCAAGCAACGTACTTCTCGCACGAGCTCAAGGCATTACAGGCAGACTCACCGCTGGCAAAGGCACACTCATTCAACCGATCAACTGCGTACATCGACGCTCAAGGAGTCATTCGCGTCGGCGGACGACTCGCTCACTCAGCTCTCTCACTCGATGCGACACATCCTGTAATATTGCCTCATCACTCTCAGCTATCATCATTGATCATCGCTCACGCTCATCAACGGACTCTACATGAAGGCACGCAGCTTACGCTGTCGCACATCCGACATTAATACTGGATTCTCGGCGGGAGGGCTCCTGTCAAGTCTCACATCCTGCGGTGTGTCACGTGTGCTCGGCAGAGGGGGATCCGTGCTCATCAATTGATGGGCCAACTACCTCTCTCTCGGGTTACGCAGGCACGACCGTTCACTCATACAGGTGTGGACTACGCAGGGCCACTCACCGTCAAAACATGGAAAGGAAGAGGTGCCAAGACCACTAAAGACTGGATTTACGTTTTCGTCTGCTTCGCAACCTCAGCAGTACACCTCGAGGCGGTTAGTGATTACTCAACGGAGGGATTCATTGCCACCTATCGACGCTTCTCATCCAGACGCGGCATCCCTCACACCTTACAATTTCATCGGCACGGATACGGCTCTCAAACGGCTCTTTATCCAGAGCACTCAAGAACATCAGCGAGTTTCTCACCTGCTCTCGCAAGATAACACCCGATGGGAATTCAATCCCCCTGCGACACCTCACAAGGGAGGAAAATGGGAGGCCGTCGTAGAATCAAAGATACCAACTACGGCGCACCATTGAAGAAACCGTACTCACCTTAGAGGAACTCACCACATTGCTCACTCAAATTGAGGCAATTCTCAACTCGCGACATCTCTAATCATTGAGTGACGACTCAGAAGACATCTCAGCACTCACGCCAGGCCACTTCCTCGTAGGAAGTCCGCTCACCGCTATACCAGAGCCCTCACTCACCGACCTGGCAATCTCAAGACTCTCTCGATGGCAGCTCATCCAGCAGAAGGCTCAACATTTCTGGACACACTGGGCAGCACATTACCTACAACGACAACAAGCCATCTCAAAGTGGCACCACAGGAACAACGAGATCAAGATCGGATCATTGGTGCTCATCACCGACGAGCGGCTACCGCCATGCAAATGGCCGCTAGCCCGGATCACGGCTCTACATCCTGGGAAGGATGGTCTCGTGCGGGTGGTGACCCTGAAGACAGCCACTACCACTCTCATCCGACCAG
>NW_011959887.1:0-1892 GCF_000949405.1 Vollenhovia emeryi | reverse complement strand
CTCGGGTATCCATAAAGGATTTCCACACGTAAAAAAAAAGATACGATCAATATAAATCTTTGATGTTGCACTAATAATGTTAACAGATTTCGTCACACGATTTAGAAATATTAAGTATAAACGCCAGATTTCCGGGAAGTGTTCATGACAGTTTTATTTGGAAAAATTCTGCCGTAAGAGACGAAATGATACGTTTATATAATTCTGGAGATCGATCAACGTGGCTTTTGGGTTAGTGTCAAAATTCTTTATTTATTATTTTATTTATTATATATAATGTTACTTTATATTGATGTATATTAAAAAATGTTTGATAGGCGATTCAGGTTACGGCTTGGAACCTTGGCTGATGACACCGATTACAAATGCCCCAGAAGGAAGTGCAGAAGCACAGTATACACAATGCCATTCATCTACCAGAAATTGTATTGAAAGAACGTTTGGAGTGTTAAAGAACACATGGAGATGTCTTCTTAAACATCGTGTGCTACATTATAAACCTATTGTAGTATCAAACATAGTCATAACTTGTGCTGTACTTCACAATATCAGACTCCATTATAAACTTATGAATAGAGATTTCGATATCGATGAAGAGGGTGAGGCTGAAGCTATACGAAGAGCCATGCTTCCAGAGAATCTCGAAGCATGTAATCGTGTTAGATTACAGGCACAAGAAATAATTGACATTCATGATATGCACTTAAATCCCGGAAATATATTAATAGAAGCAAGAAGAACACAAAGGAGAATTCTTCGCAATCAATTTGGTTTACGTGAAGATGACAGATAATTTTCACAGATAAACATGTTTTATTTTATCATTGTACACATTTAATGCGTCTAACAAACTTGTATAACATGTATTTTTATATATTATCTTTTTATAAATTGCGTATATATAATATATAAATATTTTTATATATTATAAACTCTTGTGAAAAAGAAACAAAAATAAAATATAAAATATAATAAACCTTACTTAATTCTTATGTTCTCTTATTAAAAACTTCAACCATTGTAGATAAACCTGTTACTGTTTGCTCATGCAAAGTTATGAATCTCTTAAAAAGTTCATTTTGTTTCGCTGTTGCAGATGCAATACGATTTAAAGTCCCAACCATTGTCTAGAATATAAAAATGTAATTAGAATATTATCCTAGTGCACGCGTATAAAATTAGCATACATCTACTAATATATAATTCTGAGGAAATAGAAAATGCACAAAGAAGTAAATTATTACTTACTTGCAAACATTCGTTCTGCTTGTCTTGCGTATGCCTGAGATAAATTTGTGTTTCATCTATCTTCTCACTTCTCACACGTTTTCCTATAAAACGATATGTTTATACATATATCAAAATATATATATTGTAAGTTTGTTGTACTTACTGCTATTTTTGGGTGTAGTTAGTATATTTGATGTTAACAATGGTTGTTTCGAGGCTGTTTCCGAGGTTTGAGATACAGCCCAAATAGCACAAAAACATTCCATTAACATTCTAGGAATATACGCCAAGAACATTCGAAGAATTCAGGAATCTTCTAATAGTCGTTTTATACGTTCGAGGCATATTGCTTCCTCATAGAGGAAGCTTCGTTTTCATGCGAAAAATTTTTTTCCAGTTTTCATTGCCAATGTGTTTAGAATGTTTTAAAAACTCAAAAAACAATTTTTAAAAAATGTATGTGTGTGTGTGTGTATGTGCACAAAAATTGTTCGCGCTCTCACGTCCGCAATTTTTGAGATATCGCCTTCTACTTTGGCACATTTCTTGAGTGTGATTACGAGATCGCTGGTATTGTATTTGACGATAATCGGTGCAACGGTTCACTTTATACATACATATATATCTATATTTTCGTTGAAATTCCCGAATAACTTTTTAAA
>NW_011959886.1:0-1892 GCF_000949405.1 Vollenhovia emeryi | reverse complement strand
GAGCGGGAGGTGGAGTGACGCGCGAGATACACCGTGGTGGGAAAAAACCTAGGCGCGGCGGGAAGCGCGGCGCGGGCGGCGAGCGCAGCAGCGAGCGCGAGCGACGGGCGACCCGAAACATAAACATAGTATCTCGCGCGTCGCTCCACCTCCCGCTCATCGATCGATTTTCTTAAATGCCTTCCGAGTCCGGCATACCGTATTCTGCATCCTCATTCGCTCAGACGTGTAAATTTATTACTCGATAACTATCGTTACTTTTGTACCGCGGCACATGATATTTCTCCTTAGTTTCACCCAATCTACCACTATTTTCAAGTTGGCTACTTTTGCATCAGACACCCTGTATATAAGCGCTTCCTCTTCAACAGTTTGTCTAGTAATATGGTTTTCGAATAGTTCGAGTAACTGCAATTCTTCTCTTGTTGCATGGAAATCGCGGATCAGGACCGTTGGTTTAAAGAAGGATATAAAATGAAGGAGATAAGTAATGTATAATAATGTTTGGACAAACTGTTTTAAAGATGTAACTGTGAATTAAAGATGACTTTTAGACATGTGTGCTGTATGGGAAGGCGATTCGACTGTCAAGGAGCCAAAATGTATAATAATAAATATTGATGTTTTATTTATATTGTTGGCTCAGAGATATCAAACTCAGCTATTCGGAATTTAGGCCTTCTTTATTTCTCACAGAGATCGTCAAATAGTTATACAAGTGTAATGATTTCTCGCGGGTCGCCTCGTCGCTAATCGTCCCTCAGCTGGTGCCTCTCTTTTCGATCTCGACTGACTGTCCCTTCTGCCTAGAGCCAGTGCTCTTTATTTCCTTTCGAGGAAGTGCCCTCGGACCAATCCGCAGCCTCACGCATAACAGCTGATCCCCGCTGTTGACGATACAGGTGTTTACAGTTTTAAACTTTCTGGAGGACACCTCTGAAAGTAACTATCGTCCTCGCCGCTTGACAAACGATGACGGGTGATATTCTGCCCGTTACATTTCATTTTTAAACTTCGAGCATATACATAGAAATCACATCGCTATCAATTATTTGCTAACAATATACAAATTATTATTACTAGTAATAACTGTTTCTCTGTGTGTATGATGTGGAAAGGGGCGAGAAAGTTCGAGAAGGACAATGCCCGAAAAGATACAAAATGAGAAAGCGGGTTGAGAAAGAGAACCCATACAGAACCCTCTTACGGAAAAGCACCGAAATAATTATTAGAAAATTACTGTACATCAGTAATTTCTGATAGTTCAATTACTGATATACAGTAATTTTCTAGTAATTATTTCGTTACTTTTTCGTAAGGGAACGCATGCCTAAAAGACATCTTTAAGTCGTCCTTTAGACATACATATCTAAAGACGTCTTAAAGACGTATTAAAGATGTCTTTTAGACATGCGTGCTGTACGGAAAGGCGATTCGATTGTCACGGAGCCAAAATGTATGATAATAAATATTGAGGTTTTATTTATCAACCGAATATATTTTGTTACTCTATCTTTTTTGTAAAAGTATAATCTCTACAAAAATATCTTTACTGCAAAAGTATCTTCTTTAAAAAATAGTGTCTCCACAAAAATCTTCTGTACAAAAATATCGTCTCTACAAAAATATCTTCTCTACAAAACTATCTTCTCTACAAAAGTAATGATATCAACAAATTGCGCCAAATAAAACAGCGAATATTTATACAAACTAGTTGCTTTAGCATTAGTTTTTGATTAAAAAATGTTATATTTCTTAAAAAATCAAACTAAAGATTTTATTGGAAAAATAATCGAGTTAATAATAAAACACCGATGAAAAGAATAGCAACTGTTTAGAAATTTAGAAACTCTGTATCTGTTCAGGCGAATTAAGGCGTGTGTCTATCACGA
>NW_011959885.1:0-1892 GCF_000949405.1 Vollenhovia emeryi | reverse complement strand
AAAAAAAATGACTTCCTCCCACGACGCGAGATTTTCAGAGTCGCAGAAATTAAAACCATCCTCAAGAAGGTCTTGAAGTCCTGACGGCCAGAAAACAAAACGAAACAGCAAAACACGAACAGAACGAATAACCTAATTCAATCATACACTTGCTTAGAACTTAACACTCATCCCTCGCGCTCGGATTCTACTCCTGGTCGAATCCCTTAAAATCAGGACACTCCGAACGGAAATGTCCAACCTTCCCGCAGGACCAGCACTCCCGACCCGCAGCGGACTTTCCCTCGCGCCAACCTTCTTGTCGTCCGTTACTCCCCTTTTCTTTTTCCGCGAGATTTTTGCCCATATTCGCTCCCTGTACCTTTTTCCCATTTGCCTCTTTATTTCTTACTCCGCCCCCTCCACTATAAATTTCTGCCTTTCTTTCAAAACCCTCCCCTCCTTGAATTATTCTAATCACTTTCGCTCTTTCAATCGCGATTTTTAAAGAAGAGACTCCCTCTAACTGGAGAGTCCGCTTCATAAATCCGTCTGTAAGCGCAGCGATATATTGCGCACAGGCTATCTTATCGCGCACGGCGTAAGGGCATTCGGGATACGCAAACTGTGCGAGTCTTTCCAATTCCGACCCCAGAGTGGCCACATCCTCTCCGAATTTTTGCCTTCGGTTCGCGAATTGAGAATAATAAGACTGTTGCGAGTGTGCCTCACCGAAACGCAATTCGAGTTTCAATATTAAATTTGCGAACCCCAAATTTTCGAAATCCGGCACAGTCTCCAAAACGGAGCGCGCTTTTCCCCTTAAACTTGCGGCGAGGGCGACGGTTTTCGGAGCGTCGCTCCATTGATTCGCGCGCGCGACCAAATTAAATTGTGCGAGGAACTCGCGGAACGACACCGTCCCGTCGAAGGTGTCGGGCTTCAATTTCTAGCCCAACATCGCGCGCGCGTCGCCCTCACCCGCGGAAGGACATCCTACACTCACGCGCCCCGAATCCGCGCCCCCAAGAAGTCTATTTTCGGAGTGACTTAGCTGTTCTTTGAGAATGCGTAGCTCCTCGTCTCGGGAACGCAACGCCGCCGCGAAGTCCTGATCCCGGCGCGTCTGTTCCTCGCGCATCTGGCGGATCTCTGCCATCACCGCCGCAATTTCCATACTGTGTGTCGGCTCGCTCGCTGGCGTCGTCTCCATGCGGCGTCTTTTCCTAGTAGCGTAGGCCGTCCTCGCTCTCCGCCGCTCGTCCGGTCCCGGACGAGCCCCCAAAATGTTGCGCTCCGCGCGCGTCTTCGCGCTCACCGTTCGCGGTGTCTCCGCGCTCACCAGTCGCGCACTCGGTTCTAGAGGGTGCCGGCACTCCTCCGCGCACGCATGCGTCAAAGAGACACACCAGTTAGAAAGAACAGGAACTTTATTGGAATTAACACGTCAACACGGCTCGAGAGCCAAGCTTCAAATCTATCGATTGATTACATTCAAAATAGTTGCCGATCGGTATCGTGGCAACCCGCCACGATACCGGGCGCCGCTTTCCTTTAGTGAACAGGATTCCTTGCGAGCGTAACAATATAATATTATTTATTGTTATATAACATAAAATAACACATTTTTCCATAAAGTATTTTATTTATTATAGAAATATTATCGGATACATTTGACAAAATTGCACATTCTATTTATCTGAAGAAACAGATTACAATTGTATATAATATAAAAATTAAAAATTACAAAACATACACTGTTACAATAATCGTATCATTTTCTGATGTCTTATACATTTCCCAAGCTTTGGTAAATGGAAAATTGACCATTTTCATTATAAAGAAGGAAGAATTATTTTTTACGATGTATCCCAAAAGTGGAGATATGTCAATAGTATTCCAACTTTCATATC
>NW_011959884.1:0-1892 GCF_000949405.1 Vollenhovia emeryi | reverse complement strand
CTTTTTTAAATATTTTATATCTACTCCATATGTGTTACTGTGCAGAGTGATTCGTTCCTCCATGTATTCTAATTTTATTACCAATGTTACCCGTAAGTTTTTAAGATGTGGTTTTAAAATGCGTTAGTTTTGTAACATTTGACTTATTCCACATTAATCATGTTTTAGATTTTTTGCTGTCACATCTAATGGGTTAAGAACTTTTTAATACTTGATAAGGACCAGTATTACTGGTCGAAACGTTGTATTTTCTAAACGAAATATATTGAGCCAGTTAATTGTCGACGTTATCCTTATTATTTGTTCTTTATTTACTGGCGATCCATCTCTTCAAGTTTTTATAAATATAAAAACTTAATTAAATATTAATGTAAAATTAACATTTACATAAAATTAGTAACAAACCAAAGTGTAAAGAAAGAAACTCGTGTTTAAGAAAAGAAAATTAGTTTTTGTTTTAAAATTTTATTTTATTATTATATTTTGCTCAGTAATTTTTATAGGTAAAATGTCTAAGTTCATTATTTAGTACACATATTTTTTATACCTCTTTTGCCAAGAAATATTCTCCGTTTGATTGGTTTGAGGCAAAATGGCGGAACCAATAACCCAGTCAGAAATGACTTGAAAACCGACGTCGAAACGATATCGAATCGATGCATTTTTGGTTCCATTTTCGACTTGGCTCGAAAATGGAACCAAAAATGCATCGATTCGATATCGTTTCGACGTCGGTTTTCAAGTCATTTCTGACTGGGAAGGTGTCTCGAATCTGTATTCTGAACGCGGGATTATTATTAATGGGTGCGTTCCGGCAAGACACTGCTACCGTAGCGCTACAGCTTTTTCGCTACAATTGTAGCGGTGCCATATATACATTAGCGTGCATAACCTCAAAATTGAATTGTAAGAGTCGCATTTACCAATTAATTAAAACGAATAGAATGGAAAATATTGAAGATTGGCTCATGAATGACATATTGTTCGATGATTCATCAGATGAAAACAACGTTAAAGAGGAAGAAGTTCCGCTACAGTTGTAGCGGTACGTTTTGCCGAAACGCACTCGTGTAGCGCTACGTACCGTAGCGCTACGGTAGCAGTGCCTGTGTCCAGCAGAAGTTAGCGCTTGCTAAGCGCTTTGCGTTCATTGGATTATACTTTCAGATCTGTGCTGAAATAGAGCTATTCTTCTAGATCTATCCAATCAGCATAAAGCGCTTATTAAGCGCTAACTTCTGGAGAACACAGCCAGTGTCTTGCCGGAACGCACTCATTATTTGGTTACCTTTGGTCTGTTCGTTATCGCTGCATTACTGCACTGGTGCAATTAACTAATTGCACTAGTGCAGTAATACAGCGATAACGAACAGACCAGACGCCATTTTGCGTCAACCCTTTGCATCTCTGTCGAGCACGGCGCTGCGGCGAGCCATTCGGGCATCTATTGTTATACTGGTGTTTTGCGCTTGTTCATTTTTCCGCCCATCGGCCCATTCCCGCCTGTGATTCTCGTGTCTTCGGATGTGTTTTTACATATATGTTCTTGACTTGATCTGCTGTATTCTGCTACATCGCCATCATCTCGCACGGATCCTTTTGTACTGGATTGACGAGTTCTTTTCAGGGTAAGTAAATTTTATTTATAATTTCATGTTCTTCCCCAAATCATGTTCATAACATGTTTCGCGTAAGAGATTAACCAGACATCTTGTATAGCTATGTATAACATTATTGCTATGGACGGTATTCATATTTTAAGATCGTCTTAAGTACAATCTTAAGATGTCATAAACCAATATCACAGAGTCGTATTAGCATCTCCCAGTCAGAAATTACTCGTCGATCGACGTCGAAACGATGTCGAATCGACATTGAAACTGCCATATTGA
>NW_011959883.1:0-1892 GCF_000949405.1 Vollenhovia emeryi | reverse complement strand
AATAAAAATAATACAGTTGACATGTTCATGTACATGCAAGTGTCATCTAACGTTAATTTTATAACTTTTTTATTGTACATTCTAACAAGTTCTAAAACTAAATTGTCAATCTGTACCGATGATGCGTCTGTTGACTTGAAGAGCTGCTCTATTTCGGCACGTTTCTTGTTAAATTCCATCCACGTTGAATGGTCTAACGCCATCTTATTTCCGCGATTGTCGCCGAGAATGAATTCCACATAGGATGCATCAGGTACCACGCAGATTCCAACATCCAAGTATTTGTACGCAGTAGATGTCAGGGCGAATCTCCTGCTCATGATACGAGGCGTGTAACGAGTGTTGTGCCCCGATTGCCGAAAGAGGTAACGAGGGCACTCAAGCAGTATTACTGGAATTACAATAACACTAGCGTAAGCACATTGCGCGATCGAGCCACAAAAGCCCGACCGCGCAACCTAATTAAATTCGGAGAAGAAGTCAGCAAGTTCTCGACCCGATTACGCATAGCCTCGATCGAGTACCGAGAAACCTCGATCGAGTACCGAGAACGCTGACGCTTCGATCATCGGGTTTAAAACCGGAGGAAAGCCCGAGATCGGGGCACTTGTCAATCACGCGTCATTCGATACTATACGTTTACGCGATAAGCATTTGTCCGTCAGGCCTTCGGCCTGCCGTAAACCATCAGTGTAACACTCAGTTGAATAAAGTCACATAGTGATAGTTAAACGGTGCCTTTTTGAAGTGACCTCCGACCAGCCACATCCCATCAAAGAACCCTTCGGTTCTCGTCAGAGAACACCTCCGGAGCGAGCAAGAAGGAACATACACCGCGCACGGAGCGGCGCGGCAACAAAAGTGGTGGCAGCGGTACTGGGATTGTGAACTGAGTCGAGAACACTGCCTCAGAGGACCAAGAAACAGCGGTACTGGGATCGTGAACATCTGAGTCGAGAACACTGCCTCAGAGGACCAAGGAACAGCTGAGTGAAAACAACGAGGACTAACGGAGGACTGCGAACGACACGGACACCCGGTAGCAGCCGACGGTAGCAGCCGACGAGCGATAACGCCGAGGGAAACCGGAGAAGCAGCCCTGACCAGCCTCAACCAGCCGACACCCGAGCGGCACTGAACTACGACAGCAGAATTGATCGAGGAATCAACATACGTCTAATGTAAGTCGTATTAAGAATCTTGTAAAAGCGAGCGAAATTGCCGAAACAAATAAAAGTAGATGTCAGGGAATGGCCCTGCGACACCGCGCGAAATTGATTCGTGGAGGCTGTTAAGCGAAGCAGCCCGAAAAGCGAACGAAAATCCGCGAAGTTCACACACGGTCAAACGCATACCGCGAAATAGACGAAACCGTGTCCGCCGAAATTTAGAGGAGTACTACACGAGCGAGGAGTCCGACTCCGACGCCACAGAAGTACCCAATCAGGAAATCGCGACTTCGCACAAAGTGATTTTGATTTCCGATACGGAACCGGAAGGCAGTCCGGCATATAGCCTAGTAAATAGGCACACGTCCGTAAAGTCAATCGCGACCGGTAAACCCGATTCAAAAGAACAACGGGACATGGCGCACGCGGTAGGAACGGATCCGAACGCAGTCGGTCAAAAAATAGACGAAGCGTTAGGGTTAGTAGCCGGGATTAACAGAGACAGTACACCGTTTAAAAGCGGGGTAGTATTGCCCACCGCGCAAAACGACGACATACGAGCTACAGTGTCCGAATTAGTAAGCGTAATGCGCGACATGCGGATAGAGATAAGTAAGATCCAAGATCGCGAACGAATACGCGACCCGGGACGGACAGTAGTAAAAAACACCAGCAGACGTGACGATGACATACTATCGCCGAGCCAATTGACACCGCCTGCAC
>NW_011959882.1:0-1891 GCF_000949405.1 Vollenhovia emeryi | reverse complement strand
AATTACAAATGCAGTGTATTTACGACTGGCTTCCTCGACTGGCACATGAAAATATCCGCTTTTTAGATCTAATGTACTATACACCTTTGCGCCTTGCAGAAAGTCTACCTGATCTTCTATCAACGGAAGGACACTTCGTATTTTGACTGTCTGCGCATTCAACTTTCGGTAATCTATGCATATTCGCGTTTCACCATTCTTCTTTTTGACCAAGACTATTGGACTCGCGTAATCTGAATTTGATGTCTGTATTATGTCCTCCTCGAGCCACGCATGAATCTGTCTATCTACTTCAGTTTTTTCCGCTACGGATAATCTACGCGCGTTCTGTGCAATCGGCGTATCGTCGCTTACAACTATCGTCATTTTAACATCTGTCTCCTTGCTTTTTGCAGGTTTATATTCCTTGACTAAACTTTCTATCTCTTTTTTAACATCTTCGTTTTGAATGTGGGAAAGATCTACGTCCTTGTTATTCTGTACCATGTCGACTTTATAAATCTCCGGTAAATCTTTTGAATCGTCGGTGATTTTAGAAATACGTCCTACACCTCTTATCATGTGCACGTCAACCGTATTTAGAAAATCAGTTCCTATTAGCATATCTTGTGAAATTATTCCGTCCCGAACAATGTGTACAATGATATCGTAGATCTCTCCGTCAATACAAATCCTTAAGCGCGCGTCTCCTAATGTCGTATTTTCGTTTGATCCCGCTCCTCGAAATGTAATCGTGCTACTTCCGAGAGTCGGCGATCCGATCTGTTTATATTGTTTTTCGCACATCAAGCTAAGATCGGCACCGGAATCAATCACCGCGTTTAGTGTCGTGTCGTTAACAACTACATTCTTACGCCATTTCCCGTGGCCGGCTTGTACGATATTACAACTTTTTTTCACTTCCGCCTTCGCCTTGTCTGGACATTTCGCCGCGATGTGCCCATACTTATTACACCCGAAACACTTCGTACCTTGTTCTTTCGAGGGGCACGCCGTGCTCAAATGACTAGCATCACCACAATTGTAACATCGTTTCGCGTCTCGCTTCGCGTCTTTATTTTCTACGTTTGTAACCGGTTTCTTTTTATTCTCGTTCGACTTCGATTTCATCTTACCATGCATTTCTACATATATCTCGAATTTATCTTTTAACTCGCGGATAGTTTTAGCGCCATATAACACAGACTTACGATACCCTTCGTCGTCAATACCATCGATGATGTATTGAATGACCGCTTTTGTCTCCACATTTGCTCGCGCAGCTATTTCCGTCATCTTATAGCAATATTCATGATAGGATTCGTCGGTCCTCTTCTTCCTTCGCTGCAGCTCTTTGTGTATCGCTCGGCTATCCACCCTCAATGCAAATTCCGTCTTCAAGGCGTTCTTCATCAGTTTCCACGTCTTCCTGCATCCGTCGGATTTCACGAACAGTCGTGCTGAACCTCGTAATAATCTTGTTGCGTAGATTGTTTCTTGCACCGTGTTCCACTCGCACAGCTTTGCGAGATCTTCGAATTCTTTTATCCACGTCCTTACGTCTTTACCATCATCTCCGCTGAACGTGTCGATGGACTCTTCCACGTCTTTGAAAGTGGGCACATATCTCGGTCGTTTACGTGCTTCGTCTTGTTCGGCGCCATGAGTGCCGATGCTTTCTTGTTCGTCGTCACTCTCGTCGTTGGACTCGTCGTCGTCGTTTCCTTCCTCATGTTGATCGTCCAAGACCAGAGCCGCCTTCAGTCGCGTTACTAAGTCGACCTTATTGCCCGTCACCTTTAGCTTGCGTCCTCGAAGCTCTTCCTTCAGTTGGGCCACCGTCATCGTGTCGACTTGTACCGTGCCGTCTTCGTCGTTGGTTCGTCCTTCGTCGTTTCCTCTTTCGTCATCC
>NW_011959881.1:0-1890 GCF_000949405.1 Vollenhovia emeryi | reverse complement strand
TTTTTATGCCCTCAAGTACGAGTTCACGCGGGATATTAGTGAAGAGAGCTGTGACGTCAATCTTGGCAATCAGGGCAATCTTGTTAGCTGATGAACGGTTCCACGAAACTAACATAAAAATAGTACAGAATATCCTTTTAAATAACTGCTTCCCAAACGACATAATAGATAAACACATCAAAGCACGGATAAAAGAATTGAATCATAGGAAACTCTCAAAGAATTGCCCTGTCCAAAAAACTAAACAAAATTTTGAGATTCGCGACTTTATACCACTTCCATTCCTGAAAAAGACAGGCCGAGGTATAGGTCGCATTCTGAGAAAGTGTGGTCTCGGGATCCTCCATACAATACCGAAAAAATTAAACCAATTAATTAAGAGGGGTAAAGACAAGCTGAGTATCGACAGAAGAACTGAAGTAGTATATGAGATAGATTGCAATAACTGTGATGCATGCTACATAGGACAAACAAAAAGACACCTCCGAACAAGAATTGACGAACACTGCAATGACATTAAGAAACGTGAAAATAATTTATCGGTTGTGAGTAGACACCATCTAGATCACGATCATGACTTCAACTGGTTAGAACCTAAAACATTACACAATGAAAAACATAAAATTAAACGGGAGGTTGCCGAAATGATTTTTATCAAAAAACACAAGAATACAATCAATTTAAAACGTGACACGGAAAACTTAAATCCTATATATAATAAAGTCCTTGAAAATATTTGACATTTTTCTTTGTTCCAACAGATTTTTAGAATTTCAATGTACATGACAAGTTTATTCCTATTTATTTATTAATCTAACGCGACCACTCGCCAAAATAAACCAGATACAGACAATGCCTAATCAGTTTTGATCCAGTCATGATGGTGTTAACATGTGGCATTTCAAACGTATTCACCTTTCTTCTAACAAAGAACAGGAAATCAAATTGACCAATATGTAAGTTCTATCGAACACGTTAGTGGCTTGTTTTAATGTTAATTGACTCTCTCCTGTCTTTACTCAGTTTGACACAAGGTAATGGTATTGGCCAAACAACTGAACAATGACGCAGTGATTCACTAAGGTATGTAATTTAGAGTTGCATTAGGATAGG
The DNA here is from genome assembly GCF_000949405.1 of Vollenhovia emeryi. NCBI lineage: Eukaryota > Metazoa > Arthropoda > Insecta > Hymenoptera > Formicidae > Vollenhovia > Vollenhovia emeryi. The sequence goes on along the minus strand of NW_011959881.1, from coordinate 777 downwards.
CCTTCAGCTTCGTTATACAAATTTGTAATTTGCGTTTCAGAACACTTGAAAAGGGCCCAATCCCAGGGCCGAAACGTTGTGATATTCGTTTTTTAAATAAAAACCACTAGCCAGTGTAGGTCGCTTAATTTCATGAAAATTTGTTTTTTAAATTACTGGCGATATATAATTTACCACTTTACTTGTATTTTTTATTATACTGTCTTATTAGTTCATTAGCCCTACTCGCCGCATCTCTACTATTGTCTCTTATTTTTTCCAGATCGCTGTCTACGTTAGCTAGCTCCTGAGTGAATTGAGTAAGTTGAGCGTCACTATGACCTCTTTGCTCAAAACCGAAAAGGAGTTTTGACGGGCTGGATTTGATCGACGTATGGTGAGTATTATTAACTACGTACTGAATCTGATCTAATTGTGATTTCCATTCGTTCGGTTCGTTAATTAGTTTAGTCAAAGAACTTTTTAAGAATCGGTTTACGCGTTCTGTTATTCCGTTTGCCCATGGGGCCGCTACGGCTATCAGCCTATGTTTGATTTGGTTTTGACCTGTGAACTCGCCAAAGTCTTTAGAGGTGAAAGCAGTGCCGCGATCTGAAACAATGTGCCTAGGCTTGCCGAACATTTTAAAGACTGATTTTAACGCGTCGATCGCCTCCTTGCTACCGGTAGATTTGGTCGCGATCAACCATGTGAACCGAGTGAACGCGTCTATTGTAGTAGGGTATATAGGGGGATTCTAACCCATGGAGCTCCGAGGGGGGAGCGGGGCGGGGGGGC